>NC_056725.1:1975583054-1975883054 GCF_019279795.1 Protopterus annectens | reverse complement strand
TAACAGTATGAAAATGATACAATAATAATTTTCATTAATTCATTTATTCTCCAATAACTTGCTTAATCTAACTCAGCATCTTAATGGAGCCAGAATGTATTCCTTTATCAATGGGCACAATGCAGTGAATCAGATTGTGAACAGAGTACTACAGACTCCCACATCCAATCCTCCCACACCCACCCACAACTCACACATAGTGGCAATCTGTAGGGGTACCAATTCACCCAACTTATGTATTTTCAATAATGAGGGAAACCAGATCTCCCAGTTAAAACCCACATTGACACAAGAAAGATGTGCAGATTCAAGCAAATGGCATCCAGGCTGAGAATCAAACTGGAAGACAATAACATCTACTCCAGTGACACTGTATTATACTTTCAAACATGATATTAGTTTACTTTGAAAATACTGTATTACTTTGTAGATTAGGGACAGAAAATGGTTCTTCATTACAAAGTCATTATATCTAAATATATGATTTCATTCTAATAATGATTATTTTAAGAAACATATAGTACAGGACTGTATTTAAATCATTACTGCTACAATTTGAAGTAAAAATGCATATTGTCATTAATCTGCCCTAGGCTGATGTGGAAATCACCTTGCTCTTTTTTCTTCTTGCCCTGTGTTGCAAAATCTTAATAACAATATGTAAATCCATGAAATCTGAATGTAGCACCCAGATGGTAATGTAAGGAGGCAAAGGATCAGGGTTATATTGAAAAAAAATATGCATTAAAAGGAAAATGTGACTTAATAGCAAGAGCAGTGGATTAACTGTTAGCAATAAAATATCTTTAAGAGCAGTGGCTGCTAAAAAGCAAGGAAAGGTGTATTAATCTGTTTCTAAGAGTAGAGCATTGATCAACACGGACATTTCTCAGGGTCAGTCTGAGGCTCACAAGAAAAAAAAACTATAAAATACAAACATTTACAAAGCAAAAGGCTTCCAAAGGAAACATTTCTATATAATATACATTCACATGTTACTATTTTATCTTGTGAATGCAGAAAAAAATGTTACAGGGATGATAAAACTGTGTTAACATTATACAGGTTAGCTAAATAAAAAATAAGCTAGTATTACTGACAGGCACACAGTAAACCTTGTCAAATGATGCTTGATGAAGTAACTAGCAAACATCTGGTCAGCCAGAGTAAATAACCAGAACTGGTGCTCAGATCCTGCTTAAAAAGGCAAACAATAATTTGGCTACTTTTATACAACTTTTGAAAATATTCCTGAATAAGGATCTATCTACTCAATGCAAAATTTGCCCAGTCAGACTTCACCTTCATGACACATATTATGACTAAATACTGCTTCATATTAAATCCAAATCAAAAATATGTCTCTGTGTATAATCACTGTTATGTTCAAGATATAATCTAACATATTCCAAGCCTTGATCATTCTGTGTACAAGTAAAAAGTGGGCAGACATCAAGCATCACAAAATAAAATTCACCTACAGAATCACTGCCATCTATACATGTATACACAGATTCAAGAATAGCTCTGCTATCCTTAAAAACAGTAGGAAACCTATCTAAAATAGGTTTAAGTTGAGATTTTACATATATTGACAATAGTTCCATCAACCAACCCCTTCCAGAGACAATTGGTCTTAAATGGAGGGTCATATAGTTCACTATGAATATTATGTAGACCTTGTATTGTAGATACTGTTGGTTGCTCTACACGAAAATATCTAAACAAATCTAGACTAAGAATCCTACACATAAGGCTTTCAAACAGATCATCATATATCCTAGTAATAATGTTATCCACATCAACTCTCTGTATAATACCATACGCTGAGAAAGATCATTTAGCTTTAAGAACAAGAAAAACTTGAAGCAGCTACTCTTATTATGATAAGCATTTTGACAGCAGTTAGATTGCTAAGACAAGGTACATATATTTGAAAACAATGTACTATATGTATATATATATATATATATATATATATATATATATATATATATATATATATATTTATCCATATATGGGTCTACCTGACATGGTTGACACTCCAGAATGCAGACAACCATATGGCCGATACCATGTGATCGACATTTGGAATGCCGACAATGCAGAACCGGCATCTCACTATAATGCGGAATGGAAAGATTTCCATTCCTGCACTGTAGTGCGATCTCGGAGTTGGTATATTAAAGTTATGGGGGGTGCAGGGGGGGTGTAGCCCCCCAGGTAGCATTTGAAAGGAAATTTTATTTTCCTTTTACATGGCCTACTTACAATGTCAATATTTCAGATGTCAGACATATGCTGTTGGCCATATGGTTGTTGGCATTCTGAAATTTCGGCATTGTAAAGTAGATCCATATATATATATATGTATATATATATAGAGAGAGAGAGAGAGCGAGTGAGAGAGAGAGAGAGAGAGAGTACATCTAACCACTGGTAGAATTTATACATTTTCACATTATGCAGATTGCTCAACGTTTAGCCTGATCTACCTAGCCAGATGCAAAGTATTCCCAGCATTCTATATTGGGAAAACCAATAGGTCTTTTTGGGAATGAATTAGGAAACATGTTAGTAAGATAAGAAGGAAGGTAGATATCAATGCGTTAGCCAAACACATACATAAGGAGGTCAATAACCACTATTTTATGTTTCAAGCTATTCACCTGTTGTATTTGGATAATAGGTTAGCATATATTAAAACTAGGGCAGAACAAGTACAAATTAAATCAGTTGTTACTATGCAATCCGACAAGGGGCATGGGTCGAATGATTGTGTTTCTTTAAGACCACACTTGAAAGCTAGGAGCTTACACAAGGGATTCTTTATTGGTTTGCTTGTGACTAAACTGTTTTAAATTGCTACAATGTGTTAGTGTATTTATATTGTCTGATGAACCGTTTGTGATAGATGTGAAAGTGCTCACATTGTTTTTTTACTCTATTTTACAATTTACTTTATTAAAGTTCCTAACACCATAGCCATGTTCCAATTCTCTCATTTGGATTTATTATGCTGTTTTCAATTGGACTAGTTTATCAACAGCAGGATTTTTGTTCTTTTCAATTTTTAAATACATCCTAGAACTAACTCAGCATCCACAAAACAGCCCAAAATTTCAAAATGCTGAAATTATCATTCTCAGCTTAATCTCAATAATAGCAAATCCATCTGACTAGTAAGACTTTACATCTCCCTGAGAAATAATCTAGCCTAGAAATAAACCATAATCTTATGGGATTTAAACATTGATTGAAGGCAAATAACCAATATCACACCTTACCAAAACTTATTTGGGATCTTGCAACTAACAAAAATTACTACTAGGACACTCAGAAAATGAGTAAAGAGCCCACACTGGATTGGGGTCTTACAAACAAGCTTCATAAGATCAGTTCCAGCAAAACTTTACTAGATGGTATTAGTGGCCATCTACCCACCCGTGCTATTCAACAGCAGCTAAACATTCAGAAACAAGTGACATGTAAATAAGCCCATAACTTGCATAATTTAAACCCTGAACTCTTTACATCAACCCTAAAGCAAAGTTATTCTGTCTGAAACCCTTACAACTAGATAGAGCAGTTACTCACTTTAACCATCTTTCTTATAATATACAACAAATAACAGTTACATCTATCCCACCCTGGCTAACATAGACTACCAAGCAACTATTGACAAAAACAAACCATGCTTGGAAAACATATAAAAAGTAAAACCCAAACAGCCCTACAAGATTATAGGCATCTCAGGAATCATATGACAAAACAGATACGTTTAGTGACCAGAAAGTAAATTTTACAGACCACCATTTTTGATTTGTGAGTGCATTCCCCAAACACTCATCTAAGTCCTTAGGCATCACATGCCACCCAGAGAGCAACTTAAAAACTAAATCTTGTGAGAAGCAGAATGCAAATGCTCCAAACAGTATGAAATCAATGAACTGGGCATAAAAGGGAGAGAGAACTCACCCAACCAAACGTCCTGACCCTTACTCCCCAGGTCATTTTTAAACTCTCCATATAGAAACTGTCAGGGGGGGAGGTGAAAGTTATGCCTTGCCAAGACAGGGTTAAACACAATTACCTAACCCTAAAGGCACTAGCCCTCTGAAGTACTGTGCAACTAGAAAACTGCTTGCAATAACTTTTTCTTATGGGCCTCCTGGCAACTATGACTCTTCCCAAAACCTTTTCTCAACTTTTTAGGATCCTACTTATGAACCAGCATTTTATAAAATCTTAAACACTAAAAACCTTGCATATAACAGTCTGAAGAGCCAAGTGGATTCAAATTATCTTGCCTCCCTCTTGCAGTACCGTGACAACACAAAATGAGTCACTAGAAAGTGGGGCCATGTGACCTCTTGAGGGGAGTGTCCTGCTGAGAAATTCTGAAAAGCCTATACATTTGCTACATATGCTTTTCTTGTAATATCAGTCCATGATTTATATGACTCAAGTGATCATTCTTTTCCAATCAACCATACGCCGGAGGAGACAACTGTAGTCTTTGCCTAAGCAACTGAATCTAATCAACAAAACAATGGAACTTGTGAATGTGAAAGTGTATCTGGTAAACTGTTGAGTTATTCTACAATATGTTTGACTTTAGGCAATGATTTAATTTTTAAGCTGTGTATAATCAAAACCCTTAACAATGCATACACACAAACAGACTTTGATGATTTCTTACAAAGAACGGGAACCAGTTATCTGTGTGGAAAATTATTTTCTGGTTAGAACACAAATCTGCCCAAACCATTGATGCCACCCAAATTGGCATGATTACAAAAAGGTACTGGGACTAGGAAGACAGTTTATAAAAAGACCTTCCTTAGCAAAAGTTTCCAATGCCTAGTCCACCAGCCCTATCTCTGAACAAGTCGTAGAATCATAGGATCATAGATCATTACTAGGTTATCGACCCAGAGGTCATTTTAAGTCTAGCCGCTTCATCCCAATGTAATACCATAAAAATGCTAATCAATACCCAAGATTGCATTTACTTATGACTGCCCATGTCAAGGAGGGTTACAGGCACTATCCCTGATAAGAATTTATGGTGTTCCATCCACTCGTCCACATTCCTTTTGAACAGTGTCATAAAGGTGGTTTGTTTCACATAAATTGGTAGTCTTTTACAAAGACACAGCAGTTGCTGGGAGATAAATCTCTTCCTTCGGCATGTCTTATTTAAGTCACAGGCCATATTTAGGTCACTGAAATGGGTACCCCTGTTCTTGTTTGATTTACTGATATGCAGCAAGTTCATTAGGTGTGGGTCTTGGATAGCTCTGTAGGCAAGGCAAAAGTCTCCCCTAAGTAGTGTATACAACATGGAGTATAGTGACAGGGACTTTAGTCGTTCTTTGTAAGGTAAATGCTACAGTCCCTTTATCTTCTTTGATAGAAACCTTTGAGGTGTCTCCAGTTGCTGCAGGTGCTTTGTATGGTACACGCTGAACAAAGCACCTGCAGCAACTGGAGAGACCTCATAAAGAAATCAGAAAACCATCCCAACTGCCACAAAGATGTACAATTAAAGTTGGCAGAAAATACTTTCCAAACACTTAAATCTTCCTTGACACAATAACCCAGTGATGTTTTGGCTTGCCTCCCAATAACATATTGCAACAGATCTGGTGAATATCCTGCCTGGGGCAACTGCTCTACAAACAAAATTAAGCAGGCTTAAAAGTTCCATTTCTTCCTTCACCCAAACCATTTCCCTTGCCATTGAAATCATTCAAGCTTTCATAAGCATATGAGCTTGTCAGCAGGTAATCACAGATGGAAGTCTCTGCAGTAATCTTCCATAGAAATCTAGAGCTTATATTAAGCAAAACCCATAGTTCTTCACCCAAGAACAAGAGGGCTTGTAGATCTTCTTCTTCCACATCAGCTGAGCCCTCTCCTGCTATAAAGAAATCTAAGTAGTGAACTGTGACCTGTTGGGGACCCACTGTTCTCATCACCATTGCAGTTCAATGCTGAACATTTCAGATGCTGGACAGGCTACTGAGCAACCCCTTGGTGTCACAGTACAAAAATAAGCTCCATCATAATGAATACTTAAAAGAGGCCAGTCATCAGCTTGAACAGGGAGGATGGGTAAAGTGAAACCTGCCGATTACATTGATAGTCTCATCCAATGGGACACAATACCTTGGAATCTGTTTTATGAATATCACAAATAACAGATGCTCTGGGGAAGAAACGTTATGCTACTAAACCCAATGGGGATATCCTTACATTCAAAACAGGTGAGTCTGAAAAGGACCCTACATCTTACCTGTCAAAAACATTTTTTTCAATTCAACTCTGGAACTGCTACATTCCTCTCAACCTGTAGAATTTTAAAATAGGAACAAAGGTCCTTGAAAAGTAGAAATATCCAGCTAAGAATGTGGACATCTAATTAATATAAAATAGTAATAACAAATAGTATACAACTCTTCTGATCACAATAAGAACATAAGAACTATTCAAAAATGTGTTTAAAAGACAGAGAGGGACAAAAATATGGAACAATATAAGCATACTATCAAAGAGAACATGTAAAATGTAAAGATTTTAACAAACTGCATTGCAACTTTCTAACACATAAGGTCACTTATTTTGCTTCAGAAAAAAGGGAAATGTAAGATGTGTGCCCTCTTTCCTTTAATTATCATCGTTACTAGTATGATGCTCATTTAGTGCTGTTTTCTATGTACTAGATGGCTTCATATGGGATGAAGGGAACTCAGAAAATTGTGCTGTGGTTGGAAATAGGGACATATCACCAAAAATAGGAACACCTTGTGCAGGGATATATTAAACCAAAATATTAGGAATATTTTACCAAAACTGGGACAGTTGATATGCCTTATCTGTTCCTTTTCCTGTGTTTGAGGGTAAATTCATACAAACAGATCAGGAGGAGTAGCTGAAGATTTTGATGAAATCCAGAAGTAAAGCCTTAAATAAGTTGATCCCTGGCTGCCTTTTTTGGGTAATTTTGCAACAATAAGATAAGTGCCTCAACCTTAACTGGAGAGTTGACAGGGCTACTTACATTATACACCACTGAACAAAATTAAACCATGACGCCCTCATGCTGCCTCACTGGTCTGTTTAACTAGCAATTACCTCTCAGCTGACATTTGCCCTTCCACCTTGCCTAACCCATGCCTGTCAGCTGGCACTCTTCAGACAAGCATTTAGCAGCTACTTTTCCTTTCACAAAAAAGGAACTGGATCGGTTAAAGAGATTGGCTAGCTAGGAGGAGCATTGACCCTTATTAATGGCCCAATGGGGATTAAGCTTATTATTCTCCTCATTCATTCATTGGATGGCAAGAAGCCTGTCTAGTCTCTCATCACAATCAGACATGTATCTTCATGAGACTTATCCAACTAAGGTCTTTATTGGTTGCATTGTGCTTCCAAAATTTTGGTCTTAACAAAACCATGTCAATACACCCCAATAGGCCTCTATAATGATGAGATAATATGACAAAACTGGGAGAGAATGGTGAAGTCCCTTTCTATAATGACAGACATGTAGTATAAAACCCTCTCACACCAAATGTCATAGTTACATAACCAGAAATGTCTGGTCTGTTCCTGCTCCAAGGCCACGATGTATGTCTTGCTAACTGATCATGACACATATCTCCCTCCAAATCCTGCATATCATCACCTTGTACCTGCAGATGCTGCACACCTTTTGTAGCAGACAGGATATGCATCAATTGTCCTAAAATATCTTGAGCTCCCTGTGTCTAATTTTCATGGCTGAACTGCTGCTCTCCTCCATATTGGCTTGTGGCTCCACTACTTCTTTTATTAATCTCTTAGATGTAGAGCTTGTAATGATCTGTCATTCAACACTGGAAAAAAATTATCAACCAGTTAAAACTAGGCTGAGATTAGATACCCCTAGCTGGCATAGCAAAACTTGTCCATTCTCGCCTGCACTTAATATCTACAAAAAGATTTGGATGTTCACATTTTAATTTTTTTAATTGATTTATGTACTAGAATGATGTGTTGGGGACCTGCTCAAGGCAATTTTTCTGCCCAGGATTCAACAAAATCCATTCACAAACCACCTTTGTAAATTGTGAAACATTTTGTCACATAATAGTATAATGGCCAGTGTGAAACCTGCTCCATCAATTAGAATGCACCACTGAATAACTCCCTAAGATTTCTTGCATTTATAGTTCTTTCATTCACTTCTTTTTTATAAACATTTAGCTGCCAGTAATCATCATGGACTTTATCACTGGCTGTGCAAAATGCCTGGCCTTGTCATTGTAGCCAGCTATCAAGCAGGCTAACATTAAGACATACCTAAAAGTCTTATGGCTATAGAGGCCAACCTACTTTTATAAACTTAAAGGAAGTACTTCATTGTTGCTGGGCAATGCAACAGACTGGCACTGTTACTTCTCCAGACTGGCAAATAAAACATTTGACACCTCTAAATATATAAAAATAAACACAACACAAACTGCAGTCAAACCGTGCTGTGAACAATGTTGAATGGCATTCAGCCGAGATACCAGAAGCACCAGTAATGATTATATATTGTTCAAAGCAAAGTTTGTCTCCAGTTGGTGTTGGTTTTTTGACTTCTAAATATATCTTCTACCCAGCCATGCCCTTAAGGACCTCCCTCTTCATTGACACACTCGGACAAATGCTTCTGTCCGCAAAATCCATTTCTCACCTCAGAATCCTGCAGACAATATTTTCTAAACACTCAAACAGAGAATTCTACAGGTAGGATTTTATTTGTTGATTTCTAAATACAAATTTCATCATTTAGAATTCCAGGCATTGCATTTGACAAGTACAATTTTACAGGTGCTGTTCTACAGATATAATCCTAATCAAATGATTCAACAAATATAATTCTGCAAACAAAAATCTCAACACAGGATTTTAGAGATGTATAGGAAGGTCAATGGACAGATTTTAAAATATAGAACATCACAAATAGTATAAATGCAGAATACTGTAGATGTGATTTTAACACACAATTCAACAGACATTCTGCAGATAAATTCTAAACCAAGTATTCTAAATATAGAATTCAGCATATTGCATTACAGAGATAAGATCTCTGAAACAGTTATATAAATAGACCTCTAAAACACATTTCTAAAGATATAATTTGATGTGTTATGGGGCAAGGAATATAAAATTAATTGGGGTTCCAATAAATCCATTTTTGCTGGTGGTGAGAGGAAGCACATTTACTTGTTTCCAGATTTAATGTTCTATCTAGTGAAATTGTTAGCAGTGATAAAAGAAATTGGAACATTTTATTGAATTTTATGGTAATGATTAAATTGGTATTTAGGGCCCCATTAATTTTATTTACTAGAGGGAAAAATATTGGTAGCATTTTATGTCATAATTATTTTACATTGTCCAAAGCCCCTTTCAACATAAATATACAGTGTGTTTTTTACTCATACTAACCATGTTAAGTTGAACATTAAGGGGGATTTTACTCATGCTACTGGTTCTACTGTATATGCTATTAGTTATCCATACAGTCTTTTTTATATAGGTGAAAAAATAAAGACTTTTCAGATGAAACACTATCTTACAAGTATTAGAAATAATGCAGAATGTAATTTACACATTATGATGTAGGCTCCCTTACATGGTCTCTGATCACAGTAGAGTGGCTGCTTCTCCTCAGGACCAACAAGTAAAAACAAAAGGAAAAGCCATTTTTGTTGAAAGTAATCCACTGTGGTATTCCTGTAGGTATTTTCCAGGCAGACGGCTAATTAGAGTAGAATGTACACATTCCCAAACTTAAGCAATAAAAACACAGAGTAATCCTTCCCTGAGCTTTAAATTATCTGATTTATTCAAAGTCCACAGCTCTGCAGAATGTATTTTTAGCAGAGAAACATGCAAACTGATTGCAATATGCACTGACTATTGGGAAGAATTCTACAAACAACATTTTAATCATAGAATTCCACAGATGACTTCTAAGCAAAAACAATTCTAATTAAATAGATATAAACACAAATTTCTAAACACAAAATTAAACATTAATAATTCCCCATTTATGCTATACATTGTCAAATTCTAGAATGCAGACAGTCTAAAATGCTGGAAAGTAATGTCTGAAACAGAGAAGATGAAAAGTTAACTTTAAGCAGGTATATTCCGATTTTATATATATATATATATATATATATATATATATATATATAGTTAGAAAAATGTGTATTTGAATACATGAGAAATGCTAGTTTAAAAGCAAAGTAGTATATAATGCATTTTATTCTATTAATCATATAGTAGTAAAATTAATTCATGTCTAAATGTGAAGTAGTTTTGAAACTGCAGTGTGGCTTGAAGCAAAAGCTGATCCCTGACCCTGACAGAATGCTAGCTTAGCAAGTTTTAATGTTTATGCTTTTCACAAGTGATTATCTGCTGGGTCAGGAAATTAAATGTGTGAAATAATAATCTTCTGCTCTTCCTGTTAGAATGAGATGGCCTTGTATATGTGTTACTTAGATATCACGCAGCTGTGTGAGAAAGTGTAACAGAACAAAGACATGCATTAAAAGACTGAAGCTGCCATTGTATTTGAACTGATATGAAACCGTAAATAAGTAACTTTACAGAAAGACATTATGACTGACCAGCTGGATAGCAAGGCCGTATTGTATCTAGAGGAAAAGTTTTTTAAAACATACTGCATCAGCAGATTAAAAGAATAGAGGCTTGTAAGCTAAAGGGATGTAGATGCCCTGTGACATATCACATCAGTAAGGTGGGCATAACTAAATGTTAAACCTATATAAAATTGTGTGCTTCCTGTTTCATGTCAGACAAAATTCTGTACCTGTATGTTTTTTTGCCTCCTGGTGTACATTAGTAAACTTTTGAATCTGAACCTCCTGTGTATTGAATTCTGATTTTTATTTAACAGTTTGATCCTTTCGAGACGGAATTCCCTTGGTAAGCTGCAGATCAGAGCGTATCGGTGGTCGAATACTGCGCAGGAGAAGTTACCGAAATGGTTCTTCTTGAGGGAAAAGACCTCCGACTGAATTGTCGTGTGTAAAGAGGCTGGCCACTTTCTGATCTGTGGCCGAAGAGTGGAATTTGAACATTTTTCAAAACCAGGAGGCTCAGGTAGGAAGAATTTGCCTTTTTTTCTGTTTTAGATCAGGGACTAGGTTACAGTATATTGTTGTCAAGATTTGTTTTGCAGATCAGGGACAAAAGGAAGTACTGTATATTTGGTCATAGATCAGGGTAACAGAATAAGGTAGACAGTTATTCTAGATAAACTGTAAACAGGAACTAAGAATTTGATATCACATGATAAAAAAGGGTTATGTAACATTTTCTTTGACATGGGTAATCAGTGCACTAAAACCTCGCAAGATCCGCCCCTAACCAAAGACGCAAAATACATGCAATTACAGCGTTCTGATAACATTAGGTATTATATGAAATGGGTTAATAAATATGAATTTGATGGTAAACTAGATAAACCTTCACTAGTTAAACTCCTTAAACAGCTTAAATCTGATGCAGGAGGTCAGGCAAAAAAGCAACGCCAGCTAGGCATTCCTCAAGCACACAGGTGGATTGAGGAAGCAAATCGTAGGGAACAGAAGCTTAAAAATTCAAAAACATTATTTTTAGACAAAGAGGATAATAACTTGGTAATAGCGACAGCTCCCCCTCCTCCTCCCTTACCCCCTCCCTTACCCTTTTCAGGATATGAAGTGAGTGGACAGGCTGGTCCGCCTCCATGTTATCCTGAAGTTTCAGTAAGACCACAACCATTTGTTAGAGATCCTATTGAGACTAGGTCCCGAACACGTAAAACACATAGGGACACAGAATCATACCAAATAGAGAGAAATCTACAGGATGAGAGTGAGGAAGAAATATGCCCACTTATAGAAGTTCCAAATCCTCAGGCAGGACAGGAAGGGCAGGATCCAACACTCTTAGTATATAGACCATGGACACCGGAAGACATCCAGAAGGCTACTGAGGGAATCCCCCATCCGAAAGTTAATTTTACGAAATTTTTAGAAGATTTACAAGGCATGAGGTTAAGTTACCACTTGAATGGGGAAGAAGTAGAAAAAGTAGTGAGACAAATTATAGGTCCAGATTGGCACATGATTTGTGGCACCTGGAATCCTCGTAATGCAGAGCTCAGACCACTCCCACATAGTGACACAGAGTTAGACAACAGAGTGAAAGGTCTGACAGACTGAATCTCTGAGAAATGGAAACCTAGAGCAGACTGGACTTGCATTAATCAATGCATACAACAGGAAAATGAGACAATAGATGGATATTATGCTAGATTATTAGAATGTTTTAATAATCATAGCAGTATGTCAGTTCCTGAGAACCAAACGAATGATTCCCCGTATGAACAACAATTAAAAAATGCATTTTTGAAAGGTTGCATTGCACCTATTAGTAGCTTCATTACGAAGCATATGATAGATCATCGAACAGGGAGGCTACAAGCCTTACTCGAATACGCTAGACATGCTGAGAGACATTTTAATAGTAAAAAGAAAAAGAAGGCACAAGTCTTCACTGCTGAAGACGGAGCTGAAGTATTTGTATTACAGTCAGGTAAAAAGGGCAAGAAGAATGCCCAGGGAAACAAACGGTCTGACAAACGATCAGAAGATTTTGAAGAGAGGAAAAAGAGAGGTGAATGCTTCAAATGAGGGAAAAATGGCATCTAGCAAGGGATTGTAGGCAAAACAAGAAGGTAATTACAGAAGATAAAGGAGATGAGGACTGACTATATGATAGTGAGGATACATCAAGTGAAAGTCAGAAATCATCAGGAAAACTTAATAAACAGAAAGCAAATGTAAATGTGATAGAAGGAGTAGAGGAAGTGCAAGTAGATATGGAGGATGAAGAAAGTGAAATTTTGGACTTAGCATTGTTGAGCTTAGAGCTTTACTTTATTTTATTTATTTTACATTTGTTGACCAGGCTAGTCCAGCTGGATAATTTCCATTTTCAGTGGAGGCCCGGGGAGAAAAGCTCCTCAGATTAAAACAAGGTTATAGAAATTAAACAATTACAATAAATGCCTGAGACACAGACAGTGAGCAACAATGCATACATATTAGTTTAGATCAAGTAATAAAAAACACATACCCCGGGATTCATGAAGCTCGGCGCAAGGCCGGTGTAAGGCCTGCACCGGCGGTGCAGTGAATAGTCGGCGTAGTAGCGCCATATGCATAGTAATGAGAGCGCGCCGCAACCACAGACATGTGCGTAGTGTACGTGAGCGAGCCCAAGTAGGATGCGTCCGGAGGCGTGGCTAAGCCGGCAGGCGATGAGCAACCTAATGTGCTGACTGCCACGGTCCGCCCATAATAGTAATGGCAGCAGCCAGGGCCCGTGCAGAATGAAACGCACGTAGAGTATGCAACATAGTACCCGTCCCAACAAAACGGAGAAGCAAACACAACCCACGAAGCCCTAAGTGTACCCGTCCAAGGAACAAAGGATACGCGTAACACCGTGTTCGTCCCGCAATGCACCGTCAGTGGGCATACCCAGAGAAGGTGTACGCAGCATGTCAGCGCCGCACCGACATAGGAGTAGCGACTAAGGTTACCACCTGTCCCACTTTGCGAGGGCAGTCCCTCTATGGGCAGTTGTGTCCCGATAAAAATATTAAAAGCGGAAAATGCGGTAAGATTGTAGGACATAATTATATCCCGTATTTAATGTAATGGTTGCATGAAATGGTTATTTCCGTAACTAAAATACCTAAATGTCACAAGAAACAGAATAAGCAACCAAACTGCTACAACAATAAGCTTTTATTTAGGCAAACAAGTGAAGTTCTATGCTATATAGTGACCGTGGGTATGTGTCGGCCTGTAAAATCTGATGTGAGTCCGAAAATGTCCCACCTTGGCCATTGGAAAGGTGGCAACCCCAATAGCGACATGGGCATGGTCACCAGGGTTACCAGCTGTCCCACTTTGCTATGGACAGTCTCTCATTGGACAGTTGTGTCCCGCAAAAATCGAAAAATGGCAAATGACCTGAGATTTCCTGCCAAAAATATTCCCTCAATATACCTGTAATAGTAGCATAAAACATATATTTTGTATATGAAACACATACATGGCATAAGAAACTGAATAAGGAACCCAAATGCTACCAGAATAAGCGTATATTATGGCAAACAAGTGAAGTTCTGTCAACTCCACTTGCTGTGGGTATGTGTTGTCCTGCAAAATCCGATGTTTCCACAAAAGATGTCCCACTATGGGCATTGGAAAAGGTGTCAACCATAATGGTCACAAGCAGTAGTGAGAGTACACAGCCGGGTAGCTGTGTCGACATAACAACAGGAAGGAACCAAGATACCCTAAACACAGGCAAACATGTGCATAGCAACATGTCCCACACCCAACAACGTGTTTGTCGCATACACAGGACGGCGTATGTCTAAGTGTAATATCCAGAAGCAGAACCCATGCATGCAGATGTAATACACAATAGCCCCATTGTAGCATGTAAGTCCCACCCATGTGCGCCTGTGCACCCAAACCAGCTAGCATCCTTGTGCAGCTACACACCTACACACAATGGGCATACCTGAAATGTGGTAAGAAGTATTGTTTTAGGCAGTGCCACGCGGGCAAATATGTACCCCACATGTCACCAACCCACCTCAGGTACAGATATGGAAATGGCTGCATGTGAATGTGTCTGCAGAATGTGTACATCCCGCATGTGGTATGTACCCGTCCAAACCATATAGGTTTGCACACGCCACGGTGCACATAACTGTACACATGTGGACAAGTCGGGTTGTTGAACCACCGCATCGATGATTAGCTATGCAGAGAAGTCAAACACATATAGCGGAACATGTGCCTACCAAACAGGACGTCCTAACAGGGTGCCACAGGCACAGAAGGGAAGGTGGGACATCACATGTGGAGAGTAGCGTTGCGGACGGCCAAATACACACGGTCAAGGTAAAGGGCGGAACAACATGCATATGGCGGATGGATGTTGTTAGAAAAATATATATAGAAACACATATGAAGTGCCAGTTTAGAAGCAAAATACTATATAATGCATTGAATTGTACTGTACAATATGGCAGTAGAAATGATCATGCATGTAATTGGTGAAGCTTAGCTGCAGTGTGATCGAACTCTGACCCTGGCAGTAACCAGTTCAGCAGGCTTATGTCTCTCAGCATTAATTATCTGCTGGGTTACAGAAAAATAAATGTATGTACATGTATAACATCCTCCCTTCCCTGAGGAGGATGGCCTTGTGAAGCTCTATCGAAGATAGAGTACAACTCCTTACCAGAGAGACAAAGGCGTATTAAGAAATGAACTGACTATTGTATCGGAACAGTCCAGGGTCCTTGAAACAGCTACAATTACAGAAGGACACTGTAATTGACCAGGTGCCTTGCAAGGCTGTGTTATTCTCATGGGAAAACATTTTAAAAGCATGACCTCAGCACCCTCGTATGTATAGAATATTGCGGACCATAGTGATGGAAATGCCCTGTGACTGACCACGTCAGTAAGGTGGGCAAAAGCTGATTGTAAACACTATATAAAGAAATTGCTTACTGTATAGAGTCAGACAAAACTCTCATACTTGGACTGTATATTTTTTGCCTGCCTGTGTACACTACTAAAACGTTGTGAACCCGAGCTTCCTGTGTTATTGACTGTCACTTAGAAAAGCCTACTGATTTCTACAGTCTGGTTTTAACAACTTATTTGACATTGTGGTCCTTCTTAGCGAATTCCCTTGGTAAGCTACAGGTCAGAGTGCATGGGTGGTTAGACATCTGCAGGAGAATTTGCCTAAATGGTTCTTCTTGAGTGAAAAGACCTCCGACTGAATTGTTGTGTGTAAAGAGGCTGTCCACTGTCTGATCTGTGGCTGAAAAGCGGAAAACTGGATCCCAAGAAGAAAAGCGTGCAGTCATAAACAGGAGGCTCAGGTAAGGAGGGTTTGCCTCTTTGTCTCTATTGTAGATCAGGGACCAGACTACATTGTGTTTCTGTTAACAGTTGTGATAGCAGGTCGAAGACCAATCCAAGTAGTTTTAAATTTGGACATAGATCAGGGGAACACAGAGTAGAGTAAATAGTCATTGTAGACACTACAGTGGATACAGGGAAGGAGATACCACGTGAGTACGAGAGAAGGGTTACGTAACAGTCGTGTAGAGGATATGGGAGATTAGTGCACAAACAGATCATGTGATCCACGTTTGACGGGTGATGTGAAGTATATGCAATTGCAGAGAGCACATAATGTGAGATATTCTGCAAAATGGGGTAATAAATATGACATTGATGGTATATTAGACAAAATATCGTTACTGAAACATTGGAATCACTGAAAATGTGATGCAGATGTTCTAGGGTAACCACCTGTCCCACTTTGTGAGGACAGTCCCTCTTTGGCCAGTTGTGTCCTGCAAACAAACTGAACAAATGGCAAATGTCCTGATATCTTAGGACAAAAATATTTCATATATCTTCTTTAATGGTAGCATAAAACAGTTATTTTGTATCTGAAACACCAAAATATCATAATAAACAGAATAAGCAACTCAAATGCTACAAGAATAGGTTGCTCTCCTGGCAGAAAGTGAATTGCTGTCCTTTGTACTGGCCGTGGGTATGTTTTGCCCTGCAAAATGACACGTTCCTAACACTAATGTCCCACTTTGTGCATTTGAAAAGGTGGCAACCCTAAGATGTGCAGGCGAAAAAACAGCGACAATTGGGTATCCGTCAAGCACATAGGTGGATTGAGGTAGTGAACCGAAGGGAACAGAACACTAGAAATGCGAAAGCATCATCATTACACAAAGAAGATAATAATACAGTAGTAGCGACAGCCCCCCCCTACCACCTCCGATACCACATCCAGGATATGAAGCGGGAGGGCAGGCTAGTCCCCCCCACGTTATCCTGTGGCAACAGAGGTATCACAACGACCAAATGTAAGAGAAGCTATTGAAACCACATCCCGAACTCGTAAAATACCTAGGGACACTCAAGTAAGAAGAGAGTCACTAGAACAGAGTGAGGATATCTGTCAATTAATTGAAGTACCGAACCCTCATGCAGGACAGGAAGGCCAGGACCCAACTCCCTTAGTGTATAGACCGTGGACACCAGAAGATATCTGGAAAGTCACAGAGGAATTCCCCATCTACAAAGTAATCACTATTCACCATGCAATACCCTGTATCTTCTGATAGAAAAGCAAAGGGGAATGGCGGATGGTACAGGATTTACAAGCTGTAAATCATGTAATAATACCTAGGGTACCGATGGTGCCAGACCCACACACTATATTGAATGCTATGAACCCGCCACAGAAGTATCTTACCGTGGTACATATAAGCTATGCTTCCTTTTCAATACCTATACATCCAGATAGTCCGTATTGTTTTGCATTTACATTCAGGGTAACAGATACAGCCATACCCGGCTATCGCAGGGATACTGTGAAAGTACAACGATATTCGCACAGGAGATGGCTAGCAACATTCGGTGTTTACTCCACCAGGGGCCAGTCAAGTTCTACTTTATGTGGATGATATTCTGCTTGCGGCCCCTACCCAGCAGCAATGTAGGGAAGATACAATAGCATTATTGAAATATTCAGCAGAACAGGGACATAAATTAAGCAAGCATAAATTGCAACTACAGAGAATACAGGTCAAGTACCTGGGATATGTGGTATCCAAGGAGGGTAGAACATTACATGGCGATAGGAAGGCAGCAATTTCACAAGCACCCAAGCCAACTACCAAGAAGGGAATGATGTCCTTCCTGGGCCGACTAACTTTTGTCGAAGCTGGTTACCAAACAATGCTTTGGAATCTGCTCTATTGTCTGCTTTAATCTTTAATACACCTATGGCAGCACAACATATACTACACTGGATTCCAGTAGCAGAAACAGCTTTCTGCAGACTAAAACGATTGATAGCTTCAACATCTGTTTTAGGTCTCCCGAATAATCATAACAGATGTTGTCAGACTGTAGATTGTAAGCAGGGATATATGCCGTCAGTCTTGATGCAACAGCATGGAAGTAAGCAACGCCCCATAGCTTACTACTCATCGCAGTTGGACACTGTGGCATGGTCAGTGCCACATTGTGTACAGAGCAGTTGTTGCAGCACCCATGGCAGTACAGGCCTCGGCCTCAATGTTATTATTCCACCCTCTCACTGTGAGAGTGTCTCATGCAGTTCGCGATCATTCTGCTGCAAGAGAAAATAGCATTCCTGACCCGTGCTAGACATCTTTCTTGTTTGACCATACCCTGAGTCAACCTCATATGGTGATTGAGCGTTGTACAACATTAAACCTATCAGCGTCACGTCCGACACCTGTGTATGGCACACCACACAGTTGCCTATATGAAATGGAGGAAATAACTCCACACAGACAGGATATCACTGATATACTCTTAGATGATGCAGAGGTGACAGTTTATGTGTGCGGATCATGTAGAAAGAGTCCTACAGGAAAGAATCAAGTAGGTTATGCAGTAGTTATTGATAATGAGATTGTAGAAGCCCAACCCCTGCAGCATAACGTGTCTGCTCAAGCAGCAGAATCGATAGCTTTAACACGTGCTTGTACTCTAGCGAAAAACTGATGTGTGGACATTTATACCGATAGTCAGTATGTTGTCTCTACAGTGCATGTTTATGAGCAGCAGTGGAAGAATAGGGGAATGATAACATCCACTGGTAAACCGATTAATCATGCGCAATTGATCTTGAATGCATTAGATTCCATTCAGTTACCCACTAAAGTAGCTAATTGTAAATGTGCAGCTCATACAAAGCAACAGGATAACAGTAGGAAAGGTAAGGCACGAGCTGATGCAGCTGCAAAACAAGCAGCCTCACAGTTGGAAAGTGTCTTTTTGAATGAGGAATGACAATCCTCAGACATTCTAGATGTAGAAATGTTACAAACAATGCAAACATCAACTACGAAAGCAGAAAAGCAGGCGTGGCTATGACGAGGAGCAATCCTTGAAGGCGGACTGTACATATCCACAGTGAGAAAGCCAATATTAACGTCTAATGTATTCAGATATGCGGCTTTGTTGAGCCATGGGTAGAGCCATGTCTCAACAGGGGGGATGGTACAGTTGGTTAACAGAATATTCCTAACATACGGAATTAGGAACCACATACAAACATCATGAGCAGCGTGTCATATTTGCAGTAAACATCATGCACAGGGAGCATTTAAACCGAAGGGAGTGGGTTTACCTACACCACCATAACCGTTCCGTACTATTTGTATGGAGTTTATACAGCTGAATAAATGTGAAGGGAAGAAATACTGTTTAGTGATTATAGATATATTATCAAAATGGGTAGAAGCATTCCCAACCAGGAATCCGGATGCAGCAGCAGTGGCAAAGGTCCCAGTAAAATAAAGTATCCCTAGATCTGGCATACTGTAAAGAAGCTACAGTGACAATAGAACACATTTTGTGAACCAGACAATCCAGCAACCTGGAGGATTATTTGGTATTTCCATGAATAAACATTGCATGTACAACCCACAGTCAGCATGACTGGTGGCGCAGTACAATGGGATCCCGAGAAATAAGTTGAGGAGGTTGATGGGTGACACCCAGGCGAGTTGCATTTGCTGTCTACCTCTAGCATTGCTGAGCATGACAACAGTTCCAAATGTAAAGTGTTTGACCCCCCTTTGAAGTAGTATTTGGAATGGCATATCATGTGCCACAGTGGAAAGCTGTCATGCCTGCAGAGCTGGAGGTCGATGGCTCATTAGCAAGTGACATGAGAGGATTGTTAACCAATAACACTGTTTTGCAGTTAAACTCTTTTACAGATAAAGAGCAAGCGAAGCCGGACGCATAGCTGACTCCAGTATCCTGTGTGTATTTCACTGTTATCCAAAAAAGTAACTTGCCGAGTCCAACGTGGGAAGGTCTGTACCAGGTACTGTTGGCAACGCCTACTGCAGTAAAGTTTGCGGAGAGGTCGTCCTGGGTTCACCTCACCTTTTTCAAACCGGTAAAGGATATCAAGTCTGATTTACATGTTGTAGCTGATATACCATAGAGACAGAATCACCTGGGCCAGACTGTATAACAATACAAAGCAACCCCAAAGACATTTGGTTTACTGTCCTACTGATCATACACCTATTAACCATGTTTGTGTTGACTTTACATTTGCTGGGACCTTACCTGCATATAACTACACAGATACAAATAGTGATACGTGATGAACTGGCCACAGAGTGGCATCAAACTTCAACACATACCTAGGCATGGCGTGTGCATGTACAGACTATGAACATTTTCAAATTGCTGTGTTTGTACTGCCATACCTACATCATATGGAGGACTTCCGATGTATGTTGTCCCCTTGGGGATAGATTGAGACTTGTGAATATTTACACTTTGATACAGGTTCTGTGAGATCACAGGACAAAGTGGCACTGTACTTACCTGTTACACAAAAAGGAATTGTTTGTTTTCATAAACATGATACAGTTCAAGTTGGTGGGAGTAATTGTAACATAACTGTGTCTTACAAATGTCATATAACAGCCAAAGATCACAGTACTAGTTGTAGCACCATTCATGATTTGTATTGAAGCTTCATGAGAACAATGTGGAAAGATGTGCAGAAACATCCTGAATTGTATAAACAGTCCTCTGTTATAGACAGGAAAATGTTACATGCAGAGTTAACCCGCATCAGTAGTAAAGTAGAATATTGTTATTTTGTTTGTGGGAAAAAAGCATATCAATGGTTACCTGAGAATTGGTCCGGCAGTTGTTTTTTGGGTTATCTGGCTCCAGTCATATGACATACTGCACAATTGCCTCTGGAGTGCGAAGCGAACTGTAAGACATATAGCTCGAAGAACTGGGAACACAGTCGAGAAACCTACTAATCCAGTGGGTGAAATGGAAGCTGTTCTGAAAAATCATTCTTCTGCAAGAGATAAAGGAATATTGACTCATATGGACTTGAGTGACAGCGTTATATCCTGGGCTGGAACAATCCCAGCTTGTGGAGTAGTGAAATCAATCAGGGAACAGAGGAAGTTGTCAAAACCTGTCGGAGGAATGAGCAATGTGACTTTTCGCTCTTGAACTTGTGACTGATGAACTGGATGCAATGAGAACTGTTGTGTCACAAAATGTAATAGCGCACGACTGCACCCTGGTGGCGCTTATCAAAGAAGACCGCTGTGTCTAAGTACCACATAATAAGCACAATATCAACGCCCACCTAGAGGTAATACAGCAGGTGTCAGCCATGGCGGAACCAGGCCCAAACCCACTGACGAACCATTTCCACAAACCATTTGGTGGATGGGGTTCAGTCATACTGAATATCTTGATTGCCATTTGTGTTGTTCTGCTCATATTGGGAGCATGTGTCTGTTGCGGGATACTTTGCATGAAAGTATTAGTCAGGGACTCTGTCGGCGTATCTGTAACCGAGACTATGTATCAAGACCTGTAGTGGTATTTGTTAATACAAAATGAAATCCTTTCTGAAATGTACAACAAATGACTTGCCTAGTTAAAGGTTCCAGAGAGGAAGAGGCTAGGGAATGAAATAATGTTGTATATGTTTCTGGATAGAATAGAAGCAATCAAAGGAGGGAGAATGTTAGCAAAATATATATTTAAACATATATATGACGTGCTAGTTTAGAAGCAAATAGTGTATAATGCATATTATTCTATTTTACAATATGGCAGTAGAACTTATCATGCATGTAATTGCCTGTAGTGTAGCTGCAGTGTGATCGAACCCTGACCCTGGCAGTAACCAGTGCAGCAGGTGTATGTCATTCAGCATTAGTCATCTGCTGGGTTAGAGAATAATAAATGTATGTACAGGTATATCTTTCATCCTTCCACTGAGGAGGATGGCCTTGTGAAGCTCTATCTAAGACAGAGTACAGCTGCTCACCAGAGAGACAAAGGAACCTAGTAGGAAATGAAGTGACGATCGGATCTGAACAGTCTTGGAACCTTGACAGAGCAGAATTTACAGAAGGACATTCTAATTGACTATGTGGCTCACAAGGCTGTGCTATCCTCATGGGAAAACATTTAATAAGCATTACCTTAGCACTGTTGTAGGAATACAATATTGTGGACTATAGTGATGTAAATGCCCTGTGACTGACCACATCATTAAGGTGTGCAAAAGATGATTGTAAACACAATACTCATACAGCTGTTTCTTGTATAGAGTCAGACAAAACTCTAAACTTGTACTGCATAGTTATTTGCCTCCTGGTGCACACTATTAAAGCGTTGTTAATCTGAGCTTCCTGTGTTATTGACTGTCATTTTGAAAAGACTAATGAGTGTTACAGTTTGATTTAAACAACGTAATTGACAGATGTGTATGTTCTAGCATGGGAATAGGTCAAGCCAACCACCACAATCACCATGTGTACCACATACAAACAGCCAGTAACACGCAGTAGTAGTGCATGAAGGCATACGACTGTGGGAATAGTACAGGACATATGGCACGTGCCAAGTGCAGATGCATGACACAAACCCCAGGATGGGTGTCCCTGCAAAGAGGAACATGTGCCAACCACACCTCCCACAGATGTACCGGCAATAAAAACACATGCCAAACACACAGAAACACTACCGTCCAACACACGACTGCAACGGAGGCTGGTCAAACACCAACATGAAGCATGCACAAACAGGGACTTGTGTAATTGTTGCCTTAACACCCCCCCATAGGCCAAAGAAGAATAGAATGGACATATGCATGTAATGTTGTGAAGGATGTGTGGTAGTCCTCAGTATCACAGTGTTAGGGACACAGATACACTGTCATCAACCGTGGTGTATGTGCACTGTAGACAGCATACCTGCAAGTAATACAGAGGACAATCACGTGCCACAGAAATATACACATGAGAAAGAGGATAGGGGATAGACAAGTGTAAATGGGACAAACTATGAATATAGGTTCATACGTCCATAGGTACAGGGTAGGCCATCGACCCAAGTTCAGCCATAACCCTACACCATAGTTAGGATTACTTTGCCAACCTTCTGTGCGGAGATAAAATACTTATGATATTGCTGTACCTCTGTCAAGCAGTGATAATGATGTAATCCCGGCCTATATCTGCAATCCCCATCCAATGGACAACATACCCCGAACAAGGCTAGGAAGGATCTCTGTCTCACATGTACTGTGATGTAGATCCACAGCATTGTGAGTGTCCGAGTGACATATGTGTCACTCCAACACATCCATTAATGACCGTGACAAGGTTCATGTCACCTGCCCTTGTGGTTCTGAGGGATGCAGATACAGTAGGTGAAGCATAGACATGACATATGGGTTGACATGGCCTCGTATGTCAGGCACAGGTCAACACTAAACAACAGGTATGTGACTGAATGGGGCA
Organism: Protopterus annectens; assembly: GCF_019279795.1. Classification (NCBI taxonomy): domain Eukaryota; kingdom Metazoa; phylum Chordata; order Ceratodontiformes; family Protopteridae; genus Protopterus; species Protopterus annectens. Next base: position 1,975,859,506 of record NC_056725.1, on the reverse strand, counting down.
GGGGTCCTACAAGTGGGGCAGCATTACACAAATCCATGTCACCCTGCATCTGTATGACAATTAACCTATGAGGCCTTCCCAGCTGCTGTAGGTGTTGGGTCAGATACCCTCGAATGGGGCAATGTAGTCAATCATAGGTGTAACACGTAATGGGTACAAGGAGACAATGACCTACCCTGATGTAGATGTGAATCCCTGCACAAACAGGTGGGCAATGTAGAAGTCCCACCGAACCACGATAGCAACGTGTGTGTTGAGCGAATGGTGACCGACAAACTCTGTCCCCTGATCCCTGGTAATCACCCCTGCGCTCAGTGGACAGCCACCTATATGCTGGACAGGGGTGACCTAGTACTCCTCGACAGGTATGATGTTGCATTACTTTGCATTTAGCTGTGGGACATGTCCCTGACAGCAGATATGCATATCTGGGAGGCCCCTTTGAAGGATATCTGTGTCAGATGTCCGTCCCACTATGGCACCTGTTTGCAGTCATCTACAAACAATGTTGCCCATAACACCCCTGTGTGTGCCTGTACTGTGGAAATGTAGATGTATGAGAGGAGTGGACCCAGGGAAGGGCCCCATGGGACACCGCTTGCGACAGGCAGTAGGTCTGACATGCTGCCAGCAACTATGACCGCGTGGGTTGTGTCACATAGCCAGTTTACAACACATCCTGTGATGTACGTGTTCACATCCCAGCCAATGGGTTTATCAACGATACCTGAGTCGGGTAATGTGTTGAAGGCTTTTGCCAGGTGGAGGTAGGCTGTATGGACTGCAAGACCCCCATCAATGGCCTCGGTGACTGTCCCAGCGTCAACCATGCTTTAAAGGCATGAACCGCCCCTGAACAAGCCAAACCGTGTTGGATGCAAAGTATGCATGTCCCCTATGCCTTCATCTACGAGCTGCAGTATGATCCCTCCCCATGTCTTTGCAGATAGGTCTCCTCATGGTAATGGGACAGTAATAACCAGGGTCAGTGGAGGCATTGGCCCTGTGACGTGGGACTACAGTTGCCGTGCGACACAACCTGGATACGTTACCTGAGGTGAGGCTACAAAGAAACAGCTGTCCTAACTGTGGGTCTAATTCCTCAATGAGATAGTGGAGTACACAGTCGGGTCACCAGCTGGTCTCATGGATGCTATGTTCACTACCCTGGAGAGAGCATGTCCCACCCGTGTGTCACAGAACATTTGGGGACCACAAACCGCTGGTACAGACATCTCCTCATGTGGGGGGGAGGGTGTGGAGATGTCCTCACCGAACTTGTCAGCCCGTATTTTGGCAATGTGTGTATGTTGAGTAAACTCCACATCATCGTGAACCCAGTCAGAGCATATGTGGGAGTGACCTCCCAGGTGTCGAGCATAGCAAATGAAGGTGGTATGATTGTCAGCCAGGTCCATGTAGGTATATCTGTGGACCGTGCCCTGGACCATGTCATGACAGCGTGTAGCTCTACACATATAATGACCAAGGGTGTCATACCTCACAAGGTGTCTGCTCCGCCTTGTAGTAGCCACCTCCTCTTGTTGTACAGCTTGTGTATGGCTGGGGTACACCACACTGGATGCTTGGCATTGGTACAATGAACCACAGTTGGGTAAGGGAATGCCTGGTTCATGCAGTCCTGTAGGTACCGGTAGGCGGCATATGTGAGTGATGCAGTGGCTGCAGTACTGTCGACCACTGGCTCAGGGTCCTTAAAGGAGACCACAGTAGTGTTCAGAATTGGGAAGTCTGCCTCTGAGCAAGCAATGTGTATGGTAACCGGCAACACTCACAGCAATGGATGCCAATAGCAGAAGCCATTGTCCAAATAACATAGATTACCTTCGGCATGACAATATGTATTATCATACATGTATTGACACGTGTCTGCTAATTACACTTGCAAATGGCGGTAAGACCGGGCTAAAGTTCCCGTGATTTACCTAGTCTGGAGGTGTTGTTCCGACAATAAAGTGGCGATACTTCCCAACCGTGACCTCTGGGGATTAATTAAAGCGGTTGTTAACCTGCAACATTGGATGTACACCATTGGGTTCTGGTCTCGGAAAACATGGTTCCCGTAGCACTACACACTATGGGTAGTCAAGCAGACATCCGCGATTGTTGAACACACAGCATCAGTCAAACCCACTGGCCACAAGGACACAGTCCGACAAGCTCTACACTTTACATATGCACAGTGGTGTCCATTGTAGGACCCAAAAATTTATTCATGGAATGCCTGCCAGCTTCCGTCATCACCTACATGAACTCATTGTCGTGACCACGTCACAGCCACACATATGCACATAGCGTGTTTAATGTTGATGATAGCTGTCCATGAAATGCAGCACATATGCACAGAAATACCCAGGGTACCGAGTCCATAGAAGTGCGTCCACATCACAGTCCGCACACATGAAGGATGTGTAATGGGTACTGTCGACTGTTGCAGTCAAGGGATCCTGGGTATGTAGAAACTGGGCTCGGTGTTGTTTCGCAGGTAATCCTTTGTCCTGCCCGTGGGAGGATGTGTGCGTAGCACCTGCCTTACTCTCCACTAATAATGCAAACCACCCACGCGAGGATGATAAATGCAGGTGTGAAATGTGTACAGCCCTGTACTAGTGTGCTGTAGGCCGTTATCATGGATGGACAAGCGTGCGGCCAAGATGGCACCCACAACTGCAAACCGGAAATTACACAGCAGCGGTAAGGCATAACACAGGAAATATACATAGGGACTACAGTTGACATTCCACATACAAAGTTGGACCGCCGTGCCAACACCGGCGTACACAGCACTCAATCTGCCAGCAACAAAATGAGGAGCACCCGCTACCATACAGCGGAACAGATGGGCGACCTGTGGAACACATACTAATGGCACACCCACGCCGGCAAGTAGGATATGTAAACTATGGCGTTCCCACCTATGAAGACAACATGCTTCAATGAATAGATAGGGGATCAACATGTTCGGTGGTGTTATGTTGAAAATACAGTGACGGATATGTCCTATTGGGATGTCTGAGGTTTATTTGAAGCAGTTGCTAACCAGCATCTTTGGATGTATACCATTTGTTCACAGTACTAAATCACCTGGTTACGTAGCACCACGTAGAATGGGTAGTCAAACAGACATCAGCGATTGGGAACATACAGCAGCAGTGAAAAGCACTGGCCAGTTGGACACAGTCCAGCAACATCTAACTTGACATATGCACATTGGTGTCCATTGAAGGACCCAAAATACATTCTCACAGAACCCACTCCAGCCGTGTCCGAACAACAGGCGATGATATAGCCGTGACTACGGCACAGTTAGACATATGCACCACCAGCGTGTTTAAGGTTGCTGACAAGAGTCCATGAAATGCAGGACATATGAACAGAAATACCCAGATCGGCGTGTCCATACATGTGCGTCCACATCCCAGTCCCGCGCATGAAGGATGTGTAATGGGTACTGTCGAGGGTTGCAGCCATGGGATTTTGGGTATGCAGAAATGGGGCTCTGTGTTGTCTGGCAGATAATCCGTTGTCCGCCCGTGGGAGGATGTGGGCGTAGTACCTGCCTTACTCCCTACTAATAATGCAAAGCATCCACGGAGAATGCTAAATGCAGGCGTGAAATGTGTACAGCCCTATACCAGTGTCCAGTAGGCAATTCACATGGATGGACAAGCGTATGAACAAGATGGCACCCCTAACTGCAAACCGGTGGAATTACACTGCCGCAGTAAGGCATTACACAGGTAATACACATAGGGACTACACTTGACATTCCCCATACAAATAACACAGAGACCCAGATGAGAAAGTCCAAAGCAAAAATGAGGTACTGTAGAAGCGGTCGGTGACCACTCAGAGCCCACCAGGAATTAAATGCAGTCACCATAGTTTATTGCAGCGCTTTTCGTCTGCTTCATAAGCAGACTTCTTCAGAATACATACAATGCAGTTCAACCTACTACATTTAAAACCCTTAATTGGGCAGTAAATAAGATGTGCTAAGTATTAATTAAATGCCTTAAAGGCGAACAAGCTAAAAAGTCTACTCGGGTTACAGATTGCACACAGTGAGTAAATCAGACATTGCTTCAAAATGTATATTCTTCATGAAAATAAACATATATGTATTAATATGAAAGAAGAACCAACATAATGTTTTCCAAGTGTCTGAGTGTATAAGTTACATATATATGTTCTAGGGATTGTGCCAATATATTAAAAGAACTAGAGACACCTAGTAATATAAATGAACCCTAATATATAGAGATAAACACTATGATTATGACTAATGTAAAATATATCAATGGAATGTAAAGATTAAAAATGTGGTAAAGTAAATATTCATTTACAAGGTTAGTTGAATAAAGCAATTCAGACATCCTTGTCAAAATACTAAAACAAGGCCAGCCAGGTGCTCTGTCTCACATGTACTGGGATGTTGTTCCACAGCATAGTGAGTGTCTGGGTGATGAATCTGTCCCACCAGCACGTTCTATTAATGACAGTGCCAAGGTGTACGTCACCTGCCCTTGTGATTCTGAGGGATCTAGATTCTTTAGGTGAAGCATAGTCATCAAATCCGGGTTCGACCTGGCCTTGGATGCCAGGCACAGGTCACCTCTGGGCAAGTGGTATGCGACGGAATAGGGATGGAACCCTTTCAGTTGGTCAGCATAACACATATTCCTGAGACCCTGCATCCGTTTGTGGATGAACTGTCGGGGCCTTTCCAGCTGCTGCAGGTGTCGGGTCACATACATTCTGAACGGGGCATTGTACTCAATCATAGGTGTAATGAGTGATGAGTACAAGGGGACAATGACCTCCCTGATGTAGATGTGAATGCCTTCATGATCAGGTGGGCAATGTAGAAGGTCTATCTAACTACGTTAGCAATGTGTGTGTCGAACAAACGGTTACCGACAACACGGGTCCCCAGATCCCTGGTAACTCCCTCTGTGCTCAGTGGATTGCCACCTATATGGTAGCTAGGGGTAACCTCGTTCTTCCCGAAGGGTATGACTATGCATTTCCTGGCATTTAGCTGTAGGCCATGTCTCTGGCACCAGTTATCCATAGCTGTGAGGCCCTTCTGAAGGATATCTGTGTCAGATGTGTGTCCGACTATGGCACCTGGTTTGCAGTCATCTGCAAACATTGTCAGCCATAACCCCCCTGTGTTTGCTTGTACTTTTGAAATGTAGATGCGGAAAAATAGTGGACCCAGGACTGAGCCCTGTGGGACAACACCTGTGACTGGCTGTGAGTATGACATGGCGCCAGCAACTATGACCGTGTGGGTTCTGTCACTTAGCCAGTTTGCAACCCCTCTGGCGAAGTATGTATTTACATTCAAGCAGACGGGTTTATCAATGATACCTGAGGGTGGTATTGTGTTGAAGGCCTTTGCCAGGTCTAGGTAGGCTGTATGGACTGCTTTGCCCTCATCAATGGCCTTGGTGACTGATCCTAAAAAGTCAGACACGTTTAAAAGGCATGATCTGTATTTGACCAAGCAAAACTGGGTTGGATCCAAAGTATGCAAGTCCCCTATGTCATTATGTATGACTTCCATCATGATCCTTCTCCATGGCTTTGCAGATAAGGCTTGTCAAGCTAATGGGATGGTAATTACCAGGGTCAGTGGATGCACCATCCTTGTGAAGTGGGACTACAGTTGCCTTGTGCCACTACTTGGGTGCGTATCCTGAGGTGAGGCTACGGTTAAACAGCTGTCCTAACTGTGGGTTTAATTCCCCATTGAGTTCATGGAGTACACAGCTGGGACACCATCTGGTCCCATGGATGCTGTGTTTACTGCCTTGGAGAGAGCATTTCCCACCTGTGTGTCACAGAAGTTCCAGGATCTACAATCCTCTGGTATAGATATCTCTCCATGTGGGGGTGAGGGGAGAAGTTAGCACCGAACCTGTCGTCCATTATGTTGGCAATGTGTGTAGGTTCAGTCATCCTCACATCATTCTGAACCCAGTGTGAGCATATCTGGGAGTGTCCTCCCAGGTGTCCAACATAGCTAAAGAAGGCCTTATGATTGTCTGTCGAGTTCTTGTTGATTTCTCTGTTGAATTTCCCTGGATGATTTCCTGACAGCCTGTAGGTTTTCACATACAATGAGCAAGGGTGTCTTACCTTACAAGTATTCCACTCTATCTTGTAGTAGCTACCTCCAGTCGTTCTAGAGCTTGTTCATGGCTGGGGTCCACCAGACTGGATGCTTGGCTTTGGTACAAAGAGTCTCAGTTTTGTATGGGATTGCCTGATCCATGCAGTCCTGTAGGTGCTGGTGGAAGGCATATGTACGTAATTCAGCGGTTTGAGTAATGTTTACCACTGGCTCAGGGGCCTCAAAGGAGACCACAGTAGTGTTCAGAACTGTAAATTCGGCTTTTGAGAAAGGTATATGTATGGTAACCGGCACCACCCACAGCATTGCATGCCAATAGCAGAAGCTATTGTAGGTTGTCCAAACACAGGTGTGGAACATCATAGCAATAAACCACGCCTGGATGTGGGTAATGCTAGATATACTCACGGCAGGCGTGGTGCGTTCGAGTCCGGCGCCGAGGGACCACACACATATGCGGCCTTATGCATAGGCCAACTAGGCAGCCTCCTAGGGCGCCGCTCTACTCGGGGCACCTTTCAAGCCTTTATTTTGTGTAGGTAGACCAGGGGACAGGGGTAGCGGGTGATGTGGCGGTGGCATCATGGAGTACTTCTGCCTAGGGCACCACGTGACCTAAGGCCACTCTTGCCGTGGGTAAATACAGCAGTACCCACTCCCAGGCGCGGGTCATTGCTAGTATGACATATCATCTATGGCAAGAAACCATATATTCCCCAGACATAATGGCACAGCATAATGCCCGTCCGCCGCCTAATCGCCGACATACGCCACCAGCGGCGGTGTGGGCGTACTGCGAGATGTCCGTTACCAATGTCGACACTGTCTCGCTCTGTGAAACAAAGTCAACATAGCGATTCAATACTAAACAGCGGCGGAGCCCGATGTCCTCGTTGCTGAGCTGTTCAACCTGTTCCGCCATGTTAAATGTGTGTAGCAGAGCGGGACTGGCCCAAACTAAGCAACGGACATGTCCGTGGCTCAGTGAAAGCCATCACGCAATGTTAAACCCATGTAATATGGCGAGACAGGTCATGAATACCGAGGGTTACTAATGGAAATAGGTCCGTTCGACCAGACCGTGTTCAATTACTATAACAACATCGACAGCGAATGCGCCCGGCCAATCAGCGCTACGGTTAGGAATTATGGGGGACATGGTATCATAGATACGGACAAACCGTGGCCATGTGACTCATCTAACATTCGTACACGGTCAGGGCAGTTCCGTACACTGGGCGGACAAGACCAAACCCAAAGCACCACAGGGACACCCTGACAATCGAAGGCCTGTATGCGTTGGGGATATAAGCCCCTGTGATCTGAACATCCCTGCGGTCAAGACATATACATCCTGGGCCATGAACGGGAGGGAATAAGGAATGTTTAACATGTAGTACCGCACCTTTCCCAGCAGGAGAAGGGATGGCAGAGACGTGCGTGAGTGCAGGGGGGTGGGGGTGGGGGATATGTAAATGTAGCTAGGTACCATGGGTATGCATATTAATGACACCGAACAGCTAACGTGTAGTGGTCACAGTAACCGGCAAACGTGAATGCAGTCCTGTTTGAATTACGACTATGGAACATATAAATGTGAGCGATGTGCGTAATGCGTCCATGCTGCAAAGACTGTTACATGTATAAAGGTGTACGTGCGTTCCGCACACGTCCGTCAACCGGATCACAGATATGTTACCGGAATAGTCACAACTAACACAGACCACGTAACCACACAGGGCCAGTAAACATATGGAGACAGAATACGGATATGCGTAATGCGCCTGCGCGTAAACCACAATTAGGAAATGCACGTGTGCGTGTGTGATCCCCTCGAAGCAGGGCAGGTTAAGGATGTGTCCTCCACGTCAACCAGACAGGTCTCATAAATGTCAGCCTCTGAAAGTATGGAATCGGGCAATGCCATGTAAAGTACCGTTAGAAATAGTGAGAAACACACGCTATGTGATGAGACAAACATAGAATGTGGATAGAATAACGTATGTGTTAGTAGTATGGATTGATGACGGTATGCATCAGTAACCCGACCCACTTGTCAGAAGGTGCCCCCGTGCAATTGCGTCCAGTTGGCTCACACTTGTTGACTGGGCTACGCTAGCTGGATATATGTCCAGTGTCAGCAGAGGCCCGTGGAAAAATGCTCCACACACAATCATAGCACAACATACCAAAGTACTCATATATGTAAACAAAAAAGAACAACAATAGAAAGTGTCCTGAAAGGACTGGTTACACACAGATCCCAGGCGACAGACAGATATATGGCCAGTGGAAGCACGTCACAATTATGGGATCAGGTCCCTAAAGAAGCAAGAAGGTCACACATGACACGCCAGCGAATTGCCAGATAGACACTGGTCAATGTAACACACAGCAAGATTGAGGGCCAACCAGCCGTACACCATGCCAGAACCTGTACAGCGGAAAGGTATGGCATGGTAATTGATGTGTGTACACAGGTAATCCACAGACAGTAACAAAGAAAGGTATGAAACGAGGGGTTCACATGTATACATCTACACACAGCAGCCCGACGGCCCGTATATATGATGCATGGACATAGATTTGTCACCGGAAAAGAAGATGTAAACAACTACAGTTCATTCCATTTCATATTGATATAGTTATGATACAGTCATATTCACACGTAACATTGTGACTTTCATTTACATTCATATTTATACAAATTATGCTTCAATTGTACTTATTGATTCCATGCTTTGGAATCGTAATGCAACAGTTATACACATTGATATTTCATACCATGATCAACACACTACATTCTAAGGTTTACTCACAACAATTATCAACTATGTGTCAATATACTGATTGTATTGACCAATATTGTAGTTATATAAACACATTGTTGTTGTATTATTGTTTCCATTAAGTAATGTATGCAACACTGATTTGTATATGTCACGTTATCATCAAGACATGGAGCACTGTCCACTTAACTATGAGCAGGTTTACTGATTAATTGACTTTAAACTGACTCTGAAGGAAGTGTATAAGGGGACGACTATGTAATGTATTTCGTACTCCGGCGATGACCCATGTTAGTGGGTGAAAGAGCTTAGTATGTTTTGACTGTGGAGTGTATCGTTTCTGTCATTGTCCGTTTTGGCCTGATATATGTTCAAGGATGTCTTTTATGAAGATGACCAGGACTAAAGGTTTGCTGTATTTACGCTTACTGGCACGTGGATATAGATAGGCCAAGTAATACATAATATGGGTAGTCAAACAGACATCCGCGATTGGGGAACATACAGCAGCAGTCAAAACCACTGGCCAGATGTTGACAGTCCAACACGTTCTACACTTTACATATGCACATCGGTGTCCATTGTAGGACTCCAAAAATTTACCCATTTGAGACATGAAACAGCTGCGGTCGACCCAGACGGTGTACAGCCGTGACTACGGCACAGCTATACATATGCACCACCAGCGTGTTCAAGGTTGATGACAACTGTCCATGAAATGCAGGACATATGAACAGAAATCCACAGATTGTCGTGTCCATATAAGTGAGTCCACATCCCAGTCCTGCACACATGAAGGATGTGTAATGGGTACCGTGGAGGGTTGCAGCCATGGGATCCTGGGTATGCAAAATTGGGGCTCGGTGTTGTTTGGCAGATAATCCGTTGTCCCGCCCAGTGGGAGGGATGTGGGTATAGCCCGTGCCTTACTCCCCACCAATGATGCAAAGCATCCACCAGATAATGGTAAAAGCAGGTGTGAAATGTGTACAGCCCTATATTACTGTCCAGTAGGCAATTCCCATGGATGGACAGGTGTACGACCAAGATGGCACCCATAACTGGAAACCTGGTGGAATTACACAGCTGCAGTAAGGCATAACACAGGAAATACAGATAGGGAGTACAGTAGACACTCCCCATACAAAGTCAGACCGCCGTGCGAATACCGGCGTACACAGCACTCGATCTGCCAGCAACAAAATGGGGAGCACTCGCTACCATACAGCGGAACAGATGGGCGACCTGTGGAACACATACTAATGGCACACTAACAACGTCAAGTAGGATATGTAAGCTATGGCGTTCCCACCTATAAAGAAGACATGCTTCAATGAATACATAGGGGATCAACATGTTGCGGTGGTGTTATGTTGACAGTACAGTGACGGATATGTCCTATTGGGACGTCTGAGATTTATGTAAACCAGTTGCTAACCTGCATCTTTGGATATACATCAGTTATTTACAGTTCTAACACACCTGTTTTACGTAGCACCACGTAGAATGGGTAGTCAAAGAGACATCCACGATTGGCGAACATACAGCAGCGGTCGAAACCACTGGCCAGTTGGACACAATCCAGCAACATCTACCTTTACATTTGCACATATGTGTCCATTGTAGGACCCAAAAATACATTCTAACAGAACTCCGACCAGCCGTTTCCGACCACCAGATGATGCGATAGCCGTGACTACGGCACAGTTAGACATATGCACCGCCAGTGTGATTAAGGTTGATGACAGGTATCTATGAAATGTAGGACATATGAGCAGAAATCCACAGATCGCCGTGTCCATACATGTGCGTCCACATCCCAGTCCCGCACACATGATGGATGTGTAATGGGTACTATCGATAGGTGCAGCAATGGGATCTTGGGTATGCAGAAATGGGGCTCGGTGTTGTTTGGCAGATAATTCGTTGTTCCGCCCCGTGGGAGGGGTGTGGGTGTAGCACATGACCTACTCCCCACTAATGGTGCAAAGCATCCACCGGATAATGCTAAATGCAGGTGTGGAATGTGTACAGGCTATAACAGTGTCCAGTAGGCAATCCCCATGGATGGATATGCCTACGACCAGGATGGCACACATACTTGCAAGCCCGGTGGAATCACACAGGTGCAGTAAGGCATAACACAGGAAATGCAGATGGAAACTACAGTAGACACCCCCCATTGAAATCCAGGCGGCCGTGCAAATACCGGCGTACACAGCACTCGATCTGCCAGCAACAACATGGGGATCACTCGCTGCCATACTGCGGAACACATGGGCGACCAGTGGAACACATACCAATGGCACACCAACAACGTCAACTCGGACGGTCATAGGATGTTGAAACACTGGCGTTCCCGCTTATAAAGTACATCCGTCAATGAATCAATCGTGTCCACATGGTCTGGCTGTGTCATATTGACAATACAGTGGCGTACATGTCCTACTGGGCTGTCTGAGGATTACTTGAAGCAGTTGCCAACCTGCAGCAGTACAGCAATACCATTTGGGTTAATCGTAGTAGAACATGGGTTTCGTAGCACAACATAATATGTGTAGTCAAACAGACATCCTCGAATGGAGAATATACAGCAGCGGTCACAATCACTGGCCACATGGACACAGTCCAACATGTTCTACATTTTACATATGCACATTTGTGTCCATTGTAGGACCCAAAAATTAATCCGTACGCTATGTCAACCGTCCGCGATCGGGAGAGCCAGATGATGTGACCGGTGTGACTACGGCACAGCTACATATATGCACCACCAGCGTGTTCAAGGTTGATGACAACTGTCCATGAAATGCAGGACATATGCACAGGAATCCCCAGATAGTCCAGTCCATAGATGTGTGTCCACATCCCATTCCTGCACACATGGAAGATGTGCAATGGGTACTGTCGGGGGTTGCAGCCATGGGATCGTGGGTATGCAGAAATGGGTGTCGGACTTGATTGGCAGAAAATCCGTTGTCCCGCCCCGTGTGCGGTGTGTGGGTATGGCATATGCGTTACTCCGCACTGATAATGCAAATCATCTACCTGAGAATGCTAAATACATCTGTGACATGTGTACAGCCCTACACCAGTGTCCATGAGGCAGTTCCCATGGATGGACAAATGTACGTACAAGATGGCACCCATAACTGCACACCTGGCGGAATCCCACAGCTGTAGTAAGGCAGAACACAGGGAACACATTTAGGGAGTACAGCAGACACTCCACATAGAATGTCAGGCCGCCGTGCGAATACCGGCGTACACAGCTCTCAACCTGCCAGCAAGTGACTGGGGATCACTCGCTTGCATACCGCGGAACAAATGTGCGACCTGCGGAACACATACTGATGGCACGCCCACAACGTGAACTAGGATGGTTATAGGATGGTTAAGCTATGGCGTACCCACATATAAAGAACATCCTTCAATGAATTAATAGGATCTACATGTTTCGTTCGTGTAAAGTTGACAATACAGAGGCGGGAGTGTCCCAATGGGATATCTGCAGATAGGTGAAAGCAATTGTTAGCTTGCAACATTGGAATTACACCATTTGGGTACAGTGGCGGATAACCCGGTTCACGTAGCACTACATAATATGGGTACTCAAACAGACATCCGTGATTGCTGAACATACGGCAGCAGTCAGACCCACTGGCCAGATGGACACAGTACAATAGGTTCTACACTTGACATATGCACATTGGTGTCCATTGTAGGACCCAAAAATTATCCGAATGCAATGTGAACAGGCGGCGATCTAGAGAACCAGAAGACCTGATAGCCGTGACTACGGCACAGCCACATATGTGCACCACCAGCGTTTTCAAGGTTGATGACAAGTGTCCATGACATGCAGGACATATGGATCGGACTCCCCAGGTTGCCGAGTCCATAGGCGTGCGTCCACATCCCATTCACGCACACATGGAGGATGTGCAATGGGTACCGTCGAGGGTTGCAGACATGGGATCGTGGGTATGCAGAAATGGGGCTGTGTGTCGATTGGCAGATAATCCGTCGTACCGCCCGTGGGAGGTATGTGGGTATAGCACATGCGTTACTCCACAATAATAATGCAAATCATCCACCGGAGAATGCTAAATGCAGCTGTGATATGTGTACAGCCCTCTACCAGTGTCCAGTAGCCATTCCCCATGGACGGACAAACGTTCGGTCAAGATGGCACCCATAACAGCAAATCTGCTGGGATCACACAGCTGTAGTAAGGCAAAACACAGGGAATACAGATAGGGACTACAGTAGAGACTCCACATACAAAGTCAGACCGCTGTGCGAATACCGGCGTACACAGCACTCTTTTTCCCAGCAAGTGAATGGTGATCACTCGCTGCCATACCGCGGAACAAATGGGCGACCTGCGGAACACATACTAATGGCACACCAACAACGTCAAATAGAAAGGGTATAGGATGTTAAAGCTATGGCGTACACACATATAAAGAACATCCTGCAATGAATCAATAGGTTATACATGGTTTCTTCGTGTTAATGTGACAATACAGAGGCGGGAATGTCCCAATGGGATATCTGCGGATTAGTGAAAGCAATTGTTAGCCTGCATCATGGGAACTACACCATTTGGGTTCAGTGGCGGAAGACCGGGTTTACGTAGCACTACATAATATGGGTACTCAAACAGACATCCGTGACTGCTGGACATGCAGCGGAAGTCAAACACACTGGTCAGATGGACACAGTCCACTATGTTCTACACTTTACATATGCACACTGGTGTCCAGTGTAGGACCCAAAATTTATCCTTCGCAATGCAACCTGCTTGGAGCGGGAGACCCAGATGAAGCGGCAGCCGTGACTACGGCACAGCTACATATATGCACCACCAGCGTGTCCAAGGTTAATGACAACTGTCCATGAACTGCAGGTGATATGCACATGAATCCCCAGATTGTCCAGTCCATACAGGTGCGTCCACATCCCATTCCCGCACACGTGGAGGATGTGCAATGGGTACTGTCGAGGGCTGCAGCCATGGGATCGTGGGTATGCAGACATGGGTCTCGGTGTTGATTGGCAGATGATCCGTTGTCCCGCCCCGTGTGAGGGATGTGGGTATGGCACATGCGTTACTCCGCACTAATTATGCAAATCACCATCTGGAGAATGCTAAATGCAGCTGTGAAATGTGTACAGCACTATACCAGTGTCCATTGGACAGTTCCCATGGATGGACAATCGTACGGCCAAGATGTCACCCATAAATGCAAACCTGGTGGAATCACACAGCTGTGGTAAGGCACAACACAGGGAATACAGATAGGGACTACAGTAGAGACTCCACATACGATGTCAGACCGCCGTGCGAATACCGGCATACACAGCACCCAATCTGCTAGAAGGTGAATGGGGATCACTCGCTACTATACCGCGGAACACATGGCCGACCTGTGGAACACATACTAACGGCACACCAACAACGTTAAGTGGGAAAGTCATAGGATCCTGACACTATGGCGTTCACGCTTATGAAGAACATCCGTCAATGATTTAATAGGATCTACATTCTTTGGTTGTGTCCGTGTGCCGATACTGTGGCGGACATATCCTAATGGGACATTGGAGGATGACCTAAAGCTTCTTCTAGCCTGCATCATTGGATCTACACCATCCAGTTTCAGTTTAGAATACCCTGGTCAACGTAGCACTACATAATATGGGTAGCAACCACACATCAGCGATGGGGGAACATACAGCAGCGGTCAAACCCACTAGCCAGATGGACACAGTCCAACAAGGTCTACACTGTACATATGCACAATGGTGTTCATAGTAGGACCCCAGAGATTCATCCGTACGCAATGTCAACCAGCCACGATCGGGAGACCCGAAATAACTGACAGCCGTGTCTACGGTACAGCCAGACATATGCACCCCCAGCGTGTTCAGGGTTGATGACAGCTGTCCACAGAATGCGGGACATATGTACAGATATTCCCATATTGTAGAGCCCATAGATGTGCGTCCACATCCCATTCCCGCACACATGCAGGATGTGTAATGGGTACCGTCGAGGGCTGCATCCATGGGATCCTGGGTATGCAGTAACGGGGCTCGGTGTTGTTTGGCAGATAATACGTTGTCCCGCACCATGGGAGGGATGTGGGAGTAGCACGTGCCTTACTCCCCACTGATAGTGCAAAGCATCCACCGTCTAATGCGAAATGCAGGTGTGAAATGTGTACTGCTCCATACCAGTGTCCAGTAGACACTCGCGAGGGATGGACAAGCGTAGGACCGAGATGGCACCCATAACCGCGAACTTGGTGTAACCACACAGCTGCAGTGAGGCATAACACAGGTAATACAGATGGGGAAACCAGTAGACACTCCACATACAAAGCCAGACCGCTGTGCCAATACCGGCGTACACAGCTGTCAATATGCCAGCACCGGAATGGGGTTCACACGCTCCCGTACTGCGGGAGACATGGGTGACCTGTGGAACACATACCAATGGCACAATATCAACGTCAGCTAGGAAAGCCATACGATGGTGAAACTATGGCGTCCCCACCAATGAAGGACATCCTTCTGTGAAGTAATACTGTTAATGTCAATTGACCATGGAATACACATAATCCACATCAAAGACCCGCTGGCACCTTATGGCACACAAAGCACGACACACATAGGTAGATGATACAGTCAGCGTAGACGTTTCGTCCACGACAGGTCACATGTGGTATCCAAAGGTTACTCCATAGACATGTAAGCGTTATCACCCGTGCGGCTCCGTGAGGCGTACACATAACATAGACGCGTCCAGGCTTTATATATCCCCCCTTACACTTCCATGTGTTACCTTCTGTGCAAACAATGAACATGTAACCACAGCATAGAAAGCACAGACGCAATGTTTACCACACACACATATGTTAACACCTCAGAAGGCATCCTATTAACACATGTATCATATGATATTGTACTATGCTGAATACTCATCATTGAATGATTTAACAATGTATATGGCAGATATGCACAGCATATCACTGTAATACAGCGGTACAGAACTGAATGAGTGGACGAATGTGTGCTAACCCTACATCTGTACCTAAACTACATCCATGTTACGGGGGCTTGCTCCACCTGCCTCTCAAAAGAGGCCTCATCAGTGTTCCATCGGTCAGCCCTGGTGTGTGGGCAACCCTCCACCTACTAAACCAAATAGATCCGCATTCTATAGCATAGCTGATGAGGTCCCCCCTCTGGTATTACAACCTGGACATCGTAAAACACCGAATGTAGATGTATGCCTTGTGATGTGCCCACATCCGGCCGTAGGCGTACAGCATTCCTGCGGCTGGCCAGGGCACCGCACTACTAGGGCCACCTGTCTAGTAGGTGTGTCATGTAGGTATACCATGATGGGGCACCATGTGCTGTGGTGGTGGGCGCCAAGGAGCCCTACAGCCTAGGGCAGCAGTCGATCTAAGTCCGCAGCCGTAGGAGGGGTAGTACAGTCTGCAGGTATGTGCAGACGTGCACATGAAACTGCGGTCCACAAGGATTACCCATGGTGGCGACACATGCACAGATGGCTGTAGCGGGACACACACACAACCATGCATACAGCACAGGTAGACATACACACACCATAACTAGCCAAGTACACACAAGGTGTATGGCGTGTATGGGTACACTGCCAGGACAGCAAGGATAGCTGTGTGTCACGATATCCAGCAGATGTCAATACGGTGTTCTGGAATACGGACAGTGCATGGACAATGAGTGGATACACAACAGACCACAGTCATATGTGACTCCCGTGCAAATATGCGATACATGGGAAAGACAGCCGTCCATGCCAGAGCAGCAGTACGGCCACAACATAGGTACGTAGATATACAATGACAGAGATACAGGCGGACACATGTGGCAGGCCCGGGTGTGTCATGTACACAGCATCACCCCAGCACACCATAGCATGGTGTACGTGGAGATCACGCTACGGTGGTCGCCGACCACAACAGACACACAAGCGGTACACGAACTGCATACCGCCATCCAGAAACACAGGGATGGCGGCAGGATAGGTGTGTTATGCGTAAACCACAAGGCAATACCATATGAACCCATGCAGCTGGGAGCATGGACACACACACACATGTGGCAGGCATGTTGTTTGACCACACACCCACATACCCAAACGTACAACACAGGTATGGAATGTGCTACGTGGACCACCGAGCACACCACCAGCAGAGGCACATGTACAGGTGGGTGGCAACATCCATAAAGGAATGGCCGCTGATAGCCAAGGTATGTGTTGCGAAGCGTCTAAAAGCTAGTTCATCTGCAGAGGCAGCTGGAAACACACACACACACACACACGGAAGGGCCGGGAGTCGAACCTACGCCTATCTACATGATCTCACTACAGTATGAAGCATTTACAGAACGCGCTACCGAGTTTACTGAGCACAGCGCTGTCAGAGGCATACTTCTAGGCGGGTGACATCACTTGTAAGACAATAGCTGGCAATAGCCAAGGTATGTGTTGCGAAGCGTCTAAAAGCTAGTTCATCTGCAGAGGCAGCTGGAAACACACACACACACACACACGGAAGGGCTGGGAGTCGAACCTATGCCTATCTACATGATCTCACTACAGTATGAAGCATTTACAGAACACGCTACCGAGTTTACTGAGCACAGCGCTGTCAGAGGCATACTTCTAGGCGGGTGACATCACTCGTAAGACAATAGCTGGCAATAGCCAAGGTATGTGTTGCGAAGCGTCTAAAAGCTAGTTCATCTGCAGAGGCAGCTGGAAACACACACACACACACACACACGGAAGGGCCGGGAGTCGAACCTACGCCTATCTACATGATCTCACTACAGTATGAAGCATTTACAGAACATGCTACCGAGTTTACTGAGCACAGCGCTGTCAGAGGCATACTTCTAGGCGGGTGACATCACTCGTAAGACAATAGCTGGCAATAGCCAAGGTATGTGTTGCGAAGCGTCTAAAAGCTAGTTCATCTGCAGAGGCAGCTGGAAACACACACACACACACACGGAAGGGCCAGGAGTCGAACCTACGCCTATCTACATGATCTCACTACAGTATGAAGCATTTACAGAACGCGCTACCGAGTTTACTGAGCACAGCGCTGTCAGAGGCATACTTCTAGGCGGGTGACATCACTCGTAAGACAATAGCTGGCAATAGCCAAGGTATGTGTTGCGAAGCGTCTAAAAGCTAGTTCATCTGCAGAGGCAGCTGGAAACACACACACACACACACACACACGGAAGGGCCGGGAGTCGAACCTACGCCTATCTACATGATCTCACTACAGTATGAAGCATTTACAGAACGCGCTACCGAGTTTACTGAGCACAGCGCTGTCAGAGGCATACTTCTAGGCGGGTGACATCACTCGTAAGACAATAGCTGGCAATAGCCAAGGTATGTGTTGCGAAGCGTCTAAAAGCTAGTTCATCTGCAGAGGCAGCTGGAAACACACACACACACACACACGGAAGGGCCGGGAGTCGAACCTACGCCTATCTACATGATCTCACTACAGTATGAAGCATTTACAGAACGCGCTACCGAGTTTACTGAGCACAGCGCTGTCAGAGGCATACTTCTAGGCGGGTGACATCACTCGTAAGACAATAGCTGGCAATAGCCAAGGTATGTGTTGCGAGGCGTCTAAAAGCTAGTTCATCTGCAGAGGCAGCTGGAAACACACACACACACACACACACGGAAGGGCGGGAGTCGAACCTACGCCTATCTACATGATCTCACTACAGTATGAAGCATTTACAGAACGCGCTACCGAGTTTACTGAGCACAGCGCTGTCAGAGGCATACTTCTAGGCGGGTGACATCACTCGTAAGACAATAGCTGGCAATAGCCAAGGTATGTGTTGCGAAGCGTCTAAAAGCTAGTTCATCTGCAGAGGCAGCTGGAAACACACACACACACACACACACACACACACACACACGGAAGGGCCGGGAGTCGAACCTACGCCTATCTACATGATCTCACTACAGTATGAAGCATTTACAGAATGCGCTACCGAGTTTACTGAGCACAGCGCTGTCAGAGGCATACTTCTAGGCGGGTGACATCACTCGTAAGACAATAGCTGGCAATAGCCAAGGTATGTGTTGCGAAGCGTCTAAAAGCTAGTTCATCTGCAGAGGCAGCTGGAAACACACACACACACACGGAAGGGCCGGGAGTCGAACCTACGCCTATCTACATGATCTCACTACAGTATGAAGCATTTACAGAACGCGCTACCGAGTTTACTGAGCACAGCGCTGTCAGAGGCATACTTCTAGGCGGGTGACATCACTCGTAAGACAATAGCTGGCAATAGCCAAGGTATGTGTTGCGAAGCGTCTAAAAGCTAGTTCATCTGCAGAGGCAGCTGGAAACACACACACACACACACGGAAGGGCCGGGAGTCGAACCTACGCCTATCTACATGATCTCACTACAGTATGAAGCATTTACAGGGCACGCTACCGAGTTTACTGAGCACAGCGCTGTCAGAGGCATACTTCTAGGCGGGTGACATCACTCGTAAGACAATAGCTGGCAATAGCCAAGGTATGTGTTGCGAGGCGTCTAAAAGCTAGTTCATCTGCAGAGGCAGCTGGAAACACACACACACACACACACACGGAAGGGCTGGGAATCGAACCTACGCCTATCTACATGATCTCACTACAGTATGAAGCATTTACAGAACGAGCTACCGAGTTTACTGAGCACAGCGCTGTCAGAGGCATACTTCTAGGCGGGTGACATCACTCGTAAGACAATAGCTGGCAATAGCCAAGGTATGTGTTGCGTGGCGTCTAAAAGCTAGTTCATCTGCAGAGGCAGCTGGAAACACACACACACACACACGGAAGGGCCAGGAGTCGAACCTACGCCTATCTACATGATCTCACTACAGTATGAAGCATTTACAGAACGCGCTACCGAGTTTACTGAGCACAGCGCTGTCAGAGGCATACTTCTAGGCGGGTGACATCACTTGTAAGACAATAGCTGGCAATAGCCAAGGTATGTGTTGCGAAGCGTCTAAAAGCTAGTTCATCTGCAGAGGCAGCTGGAAACACACACACACACACACACACACACACACACACACACACACAAGGGCCGAGAGTCGAACCTACGCCTACCTACATGAACTCACTACAGCATGAAGCATTTACAGAACACGCTAACGGGATTACTGAGCACAGCACTGTCAGGAGGCATACCCCTAGGTGGGTGGTATCATCTGCAGAGGCAATGCGTCCGATAGGGAATGAAGACAGAGTGCGCAGTCACGCAGCCTGTTACCATCCCAAGGTGGCCGTACAGTAACACGTTAGTGCTGCAGTCGGGAATACCAAATAACTACTGATCAGTACATCACGACAGGAATACGGGATGCACCACATGACACTTTACCCTATGAGAGGGCATCCGTCGTGCAGGATGTAGGCAGCCAATGTGGCATGACAGCCACATATGTGTCACCTGGATGGTCACCATGGCTATACAGGATGCCATTGGCCATGGCTACACGCCCAGTTGCAGACATCGGTGCCGACTGTCGTGTGTACCCCGGCGGGTGTACTGGCCATGCCTCCCACACCTAGCGGTTGCAAAGGGAGACAGACATGCTCACGGGGTATCAACGCGGTCGGTAGCGGTGTGCACTGTCCTGTGTGTCTATCTACACAGCTGCTTACTGGGCATGCTCAGACACTTAGACTCGGCACAGAGCAGACATGCATACACATGGAGCAACAGCATGGGTGGCAGAATGTGGACCGTCGTGTGTGTCCAGCCACACAACAGCAACCCAGCCATGGCACAGGCGTGGGCCGTTGCGAAGGGATACAGGCATGCACCGGGTATTACTGCAGTCGGTAGCGGTGTGCACTGTACTGTGTGTCCATCTACACAACTGCTTACTGGGCATGCTCAGACACTTAGACTCGGCACAGAGCACACATGCATACACATGGTGCGACAGCATGGGTGGCAGAATGTGGACCGTCGTGTGTGCCCAGCCACACAACAGCAACCCGGCCATGCCACAGACGTGGCCGTTGCAGCGGGGAATATCCAGGTGCAATTAACCATGGGTAGGACTGCCCTACAGTTTGTTGCATGCTACAGACCACCCTCCCAAATCCAGGATACCTGCACAGCCGTCCTGAGGACACTGGTGAGTGTGCATGCTCTCACAACAGCACCGTATTGGGTGACATCAAGCACCCATAAATAGACTGGGAACATTACCCATGACACAACACCCTCGCCACAGGTCCCGGGTGTTCATACACGTGACCGCTGTGAAACAGCCATGAACCATACCCACTAGGGGGGGGGCGTATACCAGTTCTGCCCATCACACATGGGGAGGAAATGCTCCACACAGGATGTACATCCCTCAATGGTGATGTCAGACCATATAGTGGATCCACTGGTAATCCACATCCTGCACCCAACACTGGCATGGGAGACCTAAGTGAGGACCTCTTCACAGCAAACCACAGACATCATACGACCGGTGTGGTACCCTACAAGTCCACCATGCCAGTGGTGAACACAGGCCGCACTGCCAACTCCCTTACGAATGCCTTCTCTGAGCACACACAGGGATGTCTGCACCAAGCGATCATGATAACATCAGGACCTTGTCCACCAAAGGTAGGCACATGGTCTGGTGGACCACAGCCACTGACAAACTGTACATCAACAGTTGGAGCTAATACATGACAGAGCAATATCAGTACCAGGGAAGCCATCACCCATTCATACCAGCGTCAACATACGGCCACACATACAATCATCCAAGGCCGCTTGTGGGAGTGGTACTGCAGAGGGCACATGAGACAACCATAGGGCCTTCCTCAACTGTGGTAGGGACATGGGTGGGAGCGCACAGACATGGCCAGAAATGATCCAGAATGGTACAACGGTCACTGCACCCACAGACATTGTCAACAAACCAGCGGACATGTTCCATGCATACATCCACCCCCCACCCCAAGAGGGGACATATCCATCCCACCAGAGTCTAGCCTCGAAAACATCTCATATGCCCTGGAGTAATCTGATATCTGTTAGATGGTTAACACAGCACCAATGGGCCCCGATGGTGTCCCTGGCTGTGTGCTACCCAACCTCATTGAGGCCCTCACCCCACACATAAGGCCACTGTCTCATGTTAGCCTTACTACGGGCTAGGTCCCGCTGGATGGCATATGGCATCTGTGGTCCCACTATGCCAGGGTAGTGCTGTTATGGACTGCAGACATTACCGCCCTATCAGCTTGACAAGCCTTGTCTGCAAAGCTGCGGGAGGTCCATACAGGTGCCCATGAATACAAACAGTGGTGTACAGCCAATGCGGAACATACCCACAACAACTTAGTCAAGGGCAGATGCTGCCTCCCAAACCTGCTCGTCCTGTCTGGAGCAGTCACCAAGGCCATTGATGGGGGTAGGTCGGTTTGCACACACTACCATGACCTGGTGGGGGCGTTCAGAACGCACTCCACGTGGGTCTCATGGAAAGGCTCACCAGCGTACATGTGGGGACATAAGTCACACGATGGTTCTCAGAATGGTTGGAGGTCACACCACACAGGGTTTGTGTTCCTGGTGCCGTGTCAGACTAAAAGCTGGTCTCGAGTGGAGGCCCACAGGGCTCAGTCCTGGGCCGCCTGCCATTCGGCATTCGACCTTACAATGTGCCTGCCAACATAGGGGGATTGTGGCAGACAAGGTATGCAGATGACTGCACACTGGCCACCATACCCAACACCCCATCTGACACGGACATCCACCTAGGGCGTCATACACATGGATAACTGGTGCGAGAGCCATGGCCTGTTGCTACATGCCAGAGAAGGTGCAGACCTACCCAGTGTGAAGGACATGTTTGCCCCAACGTAACATGTAGGTGGTAATCCATTCAACATGGTGGACGTGTTCATGGAAATGGGTACCACACCTGTCAGTAACCTCTGTCAACACACACAATGCCAATGTGGGTGGGAAGACATTCCACTGTGGCCACCTGGTCTGGAAGGAATCACATCCACATCACGGGTGTTCATTGTACCCCTGTACACATCACACACCACAGCAATGATTGCGTACAATGGCACATGTGGGCTGTACCTAACCTGACACCTGCAGCACTCGGAAGGACCACAAACATTCCACGAGGCGGGGATAAAGGTGCTGGGACATGTGTCACACACTGCCCGACCAAGGGGACTCCGGCTGTATACCTTCCCAGCACGTCTGCTCTGTGGTGATCTGTGCCTGACATACACAGCCATGTCCAACCTGGGTGACATGGACAAGTTCCACCTCCTAGGCTCCGGGCAAACACGGCCACAGAAGCAACTTACAGACACCTCACCACAAAGATGACTAGGTCGTGCTGGGGGAACAGGGTCAACGCCCAGAGACCCCCACAACACGGAGAGGATTGCCAGCCCATGTGAAGCAGAGGCCCTGACTGCCTTTGTGCAGGAGTAATCATGACGTGTGGATGTGTGATCATAAGTATGCACCAGGCATCATCTCTGTGTCAGTGCTGGACAGGGGACAGGAGACTGATGGATGTGGTACCCTCATCCTAAGGGGTGTTAGCAGCCACACACAGTCTTGCTAGGTTTACACATGCCGTAGGGCACATAGCCTGGTATGTACATGTGCCTATGTACCTATGTAGGGGTCCATGCCGGTTGCGGGTACCTGTGCTATGCTGATATTGCCAGATGTGCCTGTGGGTACCCCACGACTACACGTGGGGAACTGATAACAGTGCTCCCAGTGGGCACATGCAAGTACACCATAAGTGGCATACGGGTTAACTGAACCAATATGGTGCTACACATGTAACCAACACGCATACTGTGTACACAGAACAATGAATGCTGCACCTGCACTACATGGTATATCTGCTGCATGATGTCAGTGCACAAACCACATCACATACGCACCTGTCACCTGCCATACACAGCCACCACAACATACACATCACATACTATGCAGACACAGGTATCACATACACCTCTCACTATGTTGTCCACCCTGTGCATCAGAATATGTTTGCATAACCGTGCACCGATGGTGTAGCTCACGGTTCTGTGGCAGAGACTTCATCATATGCACAGGGTGATATGTGTGCCACAGGCATAGGCTGTACCAATGGATGACATCATGTGTGTGTGTAAGGGCCTGTGCATTTACTGGGCATGACTGTGCAGAATGCATGTGGATGTGGTGGAGCCCTACAGTTGTGTTTGCTGTGTGTGGGTATGTGTGTACACAGTTCAGTCATCTGTGATGCCTACACGGGTATACTTGGCAGCCCCAGACTGTACAGTGCAGGTGGTATGGCTCACTGTGTCCGCCTGCGGCGAAGTGACCCGTGCCTGCCTGGGGTCGCACGGGCACTACCGGGTGGAGGTATAGAGTGGCCACTCTCCGATGACACATGTCCGCTGGAAACGTGTCCACGCCGGGGCCGTCCAGGGCCACGTCCACGTGGCCTGCTGTGTCCTGGTGTGGTTGGTGTAGTAGCAGCTGCACTGCTGCTGCTACCAGCACTGTGTGGGTGGGCATGGGAGGTGGCACACGTTGACCTGTACTTGGTGGTGTTACTGGCCCACGCCCACGTGCCCTATGCCTCACCCCTACCTGGTGTTCCAGCACGGACAGCTCACGCTCGCGGATGGCCATGCCTCGGTCGAGGATCCCAGCCATCTCACCCAATCTCCTATCCAGAACATCGGCAAGATGCTGTTGGGCATTCGCCAATGACTGGATGTTCTCATTTAAGGAACGGATTGCGGACCTCTGCAGCCTCTGCCCTTCCTGGTTCTGCCGTTCAGCACGTGCCTGCGCCGCCATTACAGTCTGGAACATGCGTCTGGTTATACCAGCTGCTGCATCTGTACGGCAGGTGTATGTCTAGCAGTGCTCCTCCTACGAGCAGCACCTGCCACATGCCTGTGTGGCACTCCACCAGTCATTACACTGGCAACGTCGTGTGTACCCACACCTTCTGCAGCCACCACACATTCCTGCTCGGTGCCAACAGACGCTGACTGTCCGTCATCTATGGGCAATGGTGTTGGGGTATGTGTCGGCATCTGAACCGTGTGCGTGGATGAAGGGGACGTAAGTGTGATGTTCTCCAATGGCACAGTGTCTGCCTGTGACGACCCTGCCTGTGCCTCATGCACATGGTCATCACCACTAGTATCTGTGGGGACACTAGCATCAGATGGACCGCAGGAGGGGAACGCACCTACAGCACCTGTCAATACATAGACATACCGTAAGTTACATTACAGACATGCGGACACACACACACACACACACACACACACACACACACACACACACATGCGGACACACACACACGTGGACACACACACATGCAGACACATCATGCATGTGATATTGCAGGTGGCATGCAGCATTCCCACACCACAGCCCAGTGAATGCAGCCCAGACATTAATAGTGGCAGTATGCATACTGCCCTGGAGTGCACACTACAACAGGCAGATGTCTTTTAGTAGGCATGCAGTACACACATTCATGGTAGTTTGCATGCATCACCGTGATACACCGTGTGGCCACGGGCGAGTTAACAGTACACATGGCTGCCGTCACTATGTCATGTACACCGCAAACATGTGCGGTATCATGTGGACATGTGACGATGGTGTCCCACCACATGCACCACATCACAATGGATGTCACAGTGCAGTGTTATGTGTACAGTCTACAGATACAATGCATGTGTAACACAGATGTCTGTGCAGGTGTGGTTGGTGTGAGCTGTGTACATAACTGTACAGTGTGGAGTACGGGCACTGTGCCACTGCACGGTAGCAGGACACAGGTATGTTTCAGTGCGATGCGTGACCTGGGCGCATTACATTGCCATGTCTGGAAGTCAGTTCAGCTGCTCAGCAGCACGTATATGGTGGACATTGGTGGCACCTCTAGTGGCTGCAGACAGGCATTCCATTTCACTGGTGTACCACATCGGATGTCCAGGGGGTCCACTACAGTGATGAGCCCACTATGTGTGGACAGGGTGCAGCGGTGACTACCCACTGCGGATGTACTGTGTGGCAACATGCCTGTAGGTATCACCCATGGCCTTGTTTGTCTGGGTCATCGACAATTGTGTGTGATGGACATCGTGCACACGGCCCTGTGGTGGCCCATGTGACATACAACCGTACTAGTCTGAGGTGTCACATTCCCTACGGCTATGCAGACATTGTGGATGTCTGCTATGTCGTGCATAGGTCATGTCATGGTGTGACAATGTTGCAGACAGACATCCACGTGCATGGGACATGTCATGTGCCATGTCACAACGTGTGCACCCAATGCAGGGGCATAGGTCACAGTGGTAACACCTGTGCTCTGGCCAGATCACGGCTCACTATGTGGTACTGTGTGCATACTGCAGAGGCATACCAATGCATACTACACATGCAGCCATTGTGGAACACCTACACCATTGTATGCATAGCTGACTGCACATATCACAGCAATAGGTTATGTGGTGTCATGCCACTCTATACTAACGGTTGTATCTACTGTACATGGGTGGTGTGTGTGTCGGGTGGTGCAACCTGTATACCGTGACTGGGGCACACCCAGGTGTGCATGTCATACCTGGACACATGTGGAATATCAATACACCATATCATGCCTTTTACTAGCAACAGACTTACCTGCAACAGACCCTTGTCTTTGCGACACGCCAGACATACCTGTATAGGGATGACACAAAGGTATACACATTATCCATTACTATCACTACAGTGAGCACTGTGCATGTCACATCATGCACCTGTGTGTTAGCATGTGCTATGCACATGTCTGCTAACACAACATAGCATACTGTAGTATGCATCTTGTGTGGCCATATACCTGGCATGTGTTGCTATATTATGTGTTGTACTATGACACCCACTCCTACGTCGCTTATCATACAAACATGCAACACTGACTTACCAGGCAGCTCCGAGCTCATTGGTTGGGAGACACCCACCTCCACGATGGACGCGAGGGTTTCAGCGTGTTGTTCCATGGGTGTCCCCAGACTGGCCAGGAGCTCCTCCGTGGCTGTGAGTGGGGGCTGGGTTTGTGGCCCACCACCTGTCCCACCTTGTTGTCTGGCGATTGCAGCGGCACGCTGTCTCGCATGCCGGATTAGGTCTGTGCAGTGCCTGCGGATCTGTTGATATGTGCGGTTGTGGCCGCCCAGGCTGTTCACCCTCCTGCGCATATCCTGCCACATCTCCTCACGTTGTTGTGCCTGCAGTGGCACATGGCTAAATAAGATGTCATAATTGTCGTGTAACAATGGTATGATTACCTCATCTTCTTGTCGGCTAAAGGCAGGCAGCGGCGGGCGTGGCATTATCTGTAAGACATAATGATGGTGGCAGGTCACATTTACACTGCTGTTCTGGCATACTGCTGGGAATACATTGCTATGACATGTACAACATCTGCACAGTAATCTCTGCAAGGCATCATGGCAGTGATACAGCCAATGTGTTGCCGTCACACCATTGAGCAGTGGGTGTCATATCATATCTGTGTGTCACCTCATCACACTGTACACGCACCATGTTGATGTTAGCCTGCTGTGGACATGTGTACCTGTCTACACCTGTGTCCATATCAGTTGGCACGGGTCCCCATGTGACAACAGTTCTACTGTTCACCTGGATGCTGTCTATATGTCAATAGACATCACGTACGTGGCCATTATGAACATCAGCAGTGGCACTGTACACATACACATGGACACCTGCACATGCATGTGTTGTGCCATGTACATCCACACAGCACTGTATGGGTGTTGGACAACTTTCCACGGCTCACCTGTGTTGCACATGTGATACACATGGGACAATGTGTAACCATGCCACATTAGCAGGGAAGGTCATGCATAGCATGTACACGCACATTGTCCACAGCAGCACACAGCACCTGTAACACCACAGGGTGCATCACCGTAACATTACTGCTGTGTATGGTTGATAGTGACAGTGCCTTTTGTCCATCGCACCATGTAGGACTGTGATAGCACATGCAGCCTTGCTGGGCAGGGCTGCATGGTATGGCAGGGTATGCCACATACATGGCACTGGGATGTGATCCACCTGGGGGGTAATGATATTGGCAGGGTGGCTGTCCATTCCATATGTCATTGCTATGTGTATTTGGACATTACACATGTCTATCACCATGGTGTGGACACTGGCCTTATGCAAGGTAGGCTGCACGCTGCTTGGTGGGGGTGTGTCTGGTGCATGCAGGTATCACACACCCATGCATACACTGTAACCCTGACAGGTGCTATGTGCTGCGATATTGATCTACACAGTGCTGTATGTGGCCACACACTGCTATCCCGTGCACATGGATGGTTGCCTGGACTGGCGTGGGTACCACATATGTCTACATCCAGTGTCTGCTGCCACCCCATGTCTGCTGGTGCACTACACACCGCCATCCCTCCCTCTGGAAACGTGATGTTGGGCACAGCATAGGTATCCATGTATGGGGACAGGGATGTTCACATAGCAGGGGCACTGATGGTATCGTCGATCTGACCATACACATATGACGCACCCGTCACACATACAACCCATTCATTATGTTGTGAAGAACAGTGACACAGCTATACTGCTACGCCGGAGACATTCACAGGCGTACATACACAGATGCATGCACGTCCAGCTTTGGCATGGCCTGGACTATTGGTGTGGTTCGGCACATAACGTGTTTGAGTGTGGCTGGCGCAGACCTACTGTGCACATGTCTACACAGTCAGCCTGTTCTACAGTAGGCATCGGTGATGTGCTGTGCACATATCATATCTGCACATTTTGTTGGTGTCTGTCTATCCACGGGCCAGTGGTGGGACACACAGGGCTATTGTTGAACATATCTGCATGCAACCCTGTACTGCTGTACTGCTAGCTTCTCAGGTGCTAATGTGTCATAGACATGCACACCATACCCACGGATGTGGTAGTGGGTTGCCACCCGTACCCATCTCCTCTTGTGGGTTGCTATCATCCCACACCCTCTTTGTATTGTATGTTCAGGCTATGCACCTGTGTGGGGCTTGTGGGCATGCAATGCAGTACTATGTGCCTTTGCACCCATCGCAGAACAAGTCATACAGGTACACTGGCGGCCATACACTGCACAGCTTGATGTTGGCACATCACATGTTGTACACACATAACACATCTCCTGTGGGACATGGTCAAATGTACAGGCATGTCCATCAGTCACATGCCACTACTACCCCTACATGACGGCTATGCAGGACATGTGGCGGTACAGCAACTGTCACATGTGCACCTGCAATGCCCCCTACCTGCATCACGTGGTACTGCCTGTGGGGTATGTGCGTCTGCACCCATGCTATGGCCATAGATGACAGTTGTACATCGATATGTGCAACATACCTCATTGGGAGTTCTCATGTGCACATGTTCAACATGTCAACGCATTGTTTGTGTCTGTCAGACAGTCATTGTTGTGCATGGTTTACATGGCAGCCATGGCGTACTGTGTCTGATTCCAAGTACTTCATTGGGCTACCAGCATTGTACATTATCACGGCACATTCCAGCCATCACATAGCCATCCTAGATGACAGTGGGAGGTGTTCTGCCATGTGCACATATGTCACACAGTTCGAGGGTGACTGACACACATTCTCAGGACAGGGTTCTGACTGCTGTGGATGTGTGTGATGCTGTCGACGACCATGACTGCACCAGATGGTGTCATCTGGATGTGTAACATTCACAACACACACCTACCTTCACGTAGCAACACATCATCCACAAGGATGGACATCCCTGCATGAACACTGTATGCAGTATGTCTGTATGACCACTGCATGCACCACTGGTAGCCACCAGCATGGCTGCCAACAGCAGCAGTGTGTATCCTGTGTGAACATGGGTTACACCATTCACAACACACCTGTGTCAGATGGCCCTGTTGTGTGTCACAGTGCAGTTCCACACATCATGTAACAGTATGCATCATGCACCGGTATGTTGCAGACATGTGAACGGCTGTGCAAGTCAACATATGCACACATGACACATCACCTGGTACAACATGTCTGTCTTACCACATGCTATTGTGACCACCCTGTGATGACATTGTACAGGCTACGTGGACTGGGACATCTGATGGCTCAATGGTGTATTCACCCTCTGGGTGTGTGTCTAGCCAAGTGTACAGTAGGCAGTGGTCTGCACACAGGGATACTGTACATTTGCCTACTCTGTCACTGCGACTGTTGACTATGGTCATACTGTACTTATGCAGGCATGTGGTATTGATCCAGTATGACAGTCATGGTCAACCACAGTACTGTGGCACACATGACCTGCGGACATCTGCCTAGGGTGTGGGGCCCACATGTACATCTTCACATGCTATGCTGCCTCTGCAGCAGTGTCACATGTCTGTCGCCAGCAGGGCTGTCACAGGCAGGCACAGCATGCAGTGATGTGTGACAATGCTTGCACCCCCCACTGTGCTGTACACAAGCACTGCACACACAGTAAGGCATGCCTGACATTAATCTGCGGTGCCTGGGACCTGCCTCCATGCTCTACAGAGCACACCTGCCAGTCCAGATTGTACACAGATCATACCTCCCAGGCACATACCTGGACTGCAACACACACAGGTGAGTGGATCCCACATCACACAGTGATTTACACACATACTGTATGTTTTCTAAGACAAATGCATCATAGGTACTCCATGTTCGGATACCCATGTTTGTGACCGCTAGACACATTGTGACACGTGACGGTGAGTACACTGTACACCACAGGTTACATGCTGGCTGTGTTATCATACTGTACATTGCACCTCGGACAGTTGCTACTGCCATGTGCTGACAGCAACACGCACTTCCCTAGTATGGACTCCCATGTACCCACACATGCTTGGCCATGCACTACACATAGCTGGGTGACACATTAAACAAGACATACCATACCTACACTACCCTTGGCATGCACCATACCTCCATGTGTCTGTGTGCTATACCTACAGACATCCCCCTCTGGTTGATGGACATATATGCTTGCGGCCCTGCTAGCCACACCCTGGACACACACCCATTGCAGCATACATGGTACATGTGCTCAACAGCCGGTACTACCAACATCTGCTGACGGGGTAGTTAATGGCATGGCAGCCCGGCAGCCGGACAGTATACATGACTATGCTGACACATATCACAATGCACTTCCGCTACATGTATGCACTGGTAGGGACCATGCTATTCCACACAGAGACATGGTGGTACTGGCCTTTTCACAGATGCCACGGTGGTATGCATGTTCCATGCACATGTGCTGTATGGGCGCATGTGCAGGCTGTTGCACGGTGGGTATGTTCAAATGTGTGTGGTGCATCACTTGACAGTCATGGTGTGTCCTCGTGGTCCATCACATACTCCACAGCTAGCTACCTACACATGACCACCATACTTTGCAGTGTGGGCCCTCACGCAGTGTGGTGGTATGTCTGTGTTGTTTGGCTACATCCACATTCAATGTAGCATACGACAGTCACCCAGGCATTGCCGACAGAGATGTTGTTGGCAACATGCCAGCCAATGGGATACCTACCAATAATACACACTCTCACTCACTACAGGGTTCCAATCCATACATGGACATCGCATTGTCCCTGTGGACACATACATGGTACTGCCATGCACACATTATGTCCTAGGACACTGTCCCAATGTCACCTCAATCTCCTAGCTGTTATATCCGCCAAACTGGTTGTTATGTGTCTCTGCAGCAGCCCACTGAATTAACTGCTAGCCCATTCATGGACGTTGTGTACCTTGACCACCACACCACCGCATCTATCACACTACACATGGGTGGTAGTGCATTGCACGTGTGGGACTGCATTCATACAGACATGACTGCACCATTCGGTATGGCACTGGGGCACATCCTCACATCCATGCTTCACACACTCATTGACGACCTCCATGCCTTTACTGGCACCCTTGTTGGGCGTCTGTGTGCCACAGCACACCACATCCACATGATGGCCACCTGTCATACCATTGCATGGGTGGTTGGTGTAGTACAGAGGGTAACAGATCAGACATTATCCCCACATTGCCCTTCAGCACCATTCCACATTCTGGTATTGGCAATGTACACATCCACCATCACATCATACCCTGTGTCTCAGGATGTTAGGCTATGTGACTCCTGGACAGGTCACACAGTGGTGCAAGCATATCATGCTACCTACGACATGTAAGGTACATGTGGCATTACACAGTCCTCAGTCATGTGGCCCCTCATGTTCACTATTTGCTTACATACACAACATGCTGTCACGGAGTAATGTCCATGCCTACATATCCCACATCTACATACCTGGCAGCATTCTAGCTCCACCAGCTCATACTGCTAACAACCATACAGGTGTCGGTGTGGCAGATATATCGTGTAGATGTCATTGCGTCAGATACATCACACATGGTGCATACACATCACCTTTGCATAGCGACAGTCATCCACTGGGTATCACGTGGATACTGTCCCTATACATGCATATCACATTGTACATGGTTGCTGTACACACACATGCCCCACATGGTGCTGTGGTTGCCATATTCCACTGTGGCGTGGGTACACATCTGCAGGGCCACACATATCTGGACTATGTGTGTTGCTGGGACATTGGTAGCCTTTGTACTTGTGCCATACACACATCTACACACGGGCAGGGTTACTATAACACATTAGGTGGTGTGCCTTCCACAATGGCTACACCTTTCCATGTCACAGTATAGTCATGCCGTGATGTATACCAGGCTCAGACAGTTTACATATGCAGATGACAGACGGGGAACACATCTGTACTCATCTGCATACCACTTACACAGGGGTGTCATGTACTCTGCCATGGGCCATGTCCTCCGCATTACTGATGCATGTAGTACTCCTACATGGCGTTTGCAGTGGGCAGGGTGAATGAAGCACTCATGCATATGTGCACACAAGCCACATTGCTTAGCCTGGGCTTCTGTTTACCTACACAGACTAGACACACACCATGCTGTAGAACATAGGTCCTGTGCACATCCCACAGGGACACACTGTGGCACTGGTCATGTGATAGCTCCCTTGCTGATAGGGTGACACATACACATGGGACCACCACAACAGCAGTACTGTGTAGACATGCAGTTGACATCCACCTTTGCTGTTCAGTGGACAGTACCATGGGGGTGACACGACTGTGTACATTGCACATGTGTTTACACATGGACCTGCCAGACATCATTGTTGCACACATTGCACCTGCTACAGATAGCTTGGACATGGTTACTTGATGTTCCTTCCATTTTGGGTGGCTATTCTGCTACTACTCTGTCCCATATGTGCAGGCCATACATATCCTGTTAATGTACATAACACTAGGCCATACCTCCATCATGCATGCTATGCCTGTGATACTGTGTATAATGTCTGAACGTATCCATCATGATAGCTTTACATTACACATACTTGACATGGTCACCCCTACTGCGAGGCATACGTGCATGTCGTGCACACATTACGTATGACATCGACAATATCTGCCCATACACATGTGTGCTGTGACACTATACATACATGTCCTATCCCCTGCTGTGGCACTTCATTGTTGGACATCCACTGCCAGCATCAGCGTGGGTGGTGGCATTGTTCTGTGTTTTAAATCACTATGGCACCCCTTGGGTTATCCCAGCTGTGTACATGATGTCCCACTGCTGTGCACGGTGTCCACAGTCGTTGGTATGCTCAGCGGGTTAACACTACATAACCACCTTTCACCACTCTCTGCTTTATGGACAGGTATCTTTACTGACAAACACCGTTCACATACAGTGCAGATTCGTCATACATATCATTCGTTACACACCAGTACATCTCGTGGGTTCTACATACCTTTCCTGTATTGCTTTCCGTATTCCGTTTGAGTCTCGCTACTGACAAGTGATCGGCTCTTGTAGGAATAACGTCTTTGTTCGGTATGAACATACAGTTTGACTATCCTGGGAGTCTTCCTTATATCCGTCGTCACCTGCGGCATGTGGGTTCATCACACCAATAGCTGTTCCTCGGTGTGTACTTATGCGCATATCACCTGTGCATCTCCTCCATTAAATGCGGTACTCGTCGGAACTAGGGCATGGTTCATTCATCGTCTGGGCGTTGGTTATCTGCACTACCTTCGTGGGGATGGTATGTATTGTGTTATGTTATGTGTGACTGCAACCGCTATGTGTGGCGTCAGGTACATTTCGCTGTGGTGTTAGCCGTGGATTGTGTGTGTTGGGTATGGTATTATGTTCCACATGTGGGTGTCCGTGTCCTGCCGGCGTCTGTCGATGGCGTTTTGCATTCTGATGTGTAACATAGCTCTTGTATTCCTGTACACAACGGATGCAGGTATGCATCCGCTGCTGATAGTGTTTCCCACGCGAGATGTTGCGGGTATGCTGCTGTCATTAACTGCCTGTATGTTTTTGCTGCTATTTCGGCTTGTATCCCTTTGATATGTGCGATGGGGTATATCGGCGGCTGTGGGTGAAGGGTGGGGCTTGTGGGCCTTGCATTTGTACATACACGGTATGCTTCTGTGTGTGCTCCATCCCTGCCTGGGGAGCTGCAAGTTACCTGTCTGTTGTTCTAGGAGTGTAGGTTTTGTTGATGTCGTCTGCTGTCGGTACCGCCTGCTTGTGTGCTTCCTGCATGTATTCCTCCGTCACATCGGTAGTATATCTGCAGCTGTTCGTACGTGCCGACTATCCCTTGGCATTTTGTCACGGATATTTACGGTCATTGTGGTCCTGTAGTTGGGACGGCCTGTATGCTACCGGTTGCCACCTATTCGGGTGGCGATTGCTTGTTTAACACTCGTAGAACACACAGCGGTGTTTACGGGACGATACGTGTCCACGATCGGTGCCGGGGTAGCACATGCGTATTTCCGCGGTACATAACTATTGCTGCGTAACGTTGCCGATATATCGTATTGGAATTAACATGTCGGCGCCATACATACGGTGATGGTTTGTACATGCGTCCTTTGCATCTCATGTTGGCTATACTCCTGTGGTACATTCTGGGACATTTTCGATTTGCATCGTTTTACGTCGCCACGCGCCTAGCCAGTGAGGAGCTCTCAGTACTACTTTGTGGGTACTGCTATACATACGCCTGTGGTTCCTATACTGTATGCCTACACATGTTATTCCACTCCGCCTGTCACATGTCACCTACATACACATTTTACAGTGTCACACACATTACACTGGCACAGCGGAACACACGACACCCTCACCTCACACATACACATACTGCCGCTTTCGCAGGGACGGTTGCACACAGTACCTACGTTGACCACATCGCCGGCGGCGGTGTCTACCTCCGCCCTCATATCCTAAGAATATTACACGCACATGTCCTGTTACTGTATCGTGGCCTGGCGATCATCCCGAATGGCGAATATGCATTTAGGTGGGTTGACCTTTCCATGGGTGGCGTTCCTGCTCTGTCCACCCTCCCGGATAGTCGGGTTGTCGTTCAGTATGTTTACTATGTTGAGAGTTCGCATCTTACTTCTCTGTAACCTTGCATCCCTGTGATTCCCTGTTTAACTTGTTGTACTTTATATCTGTGTATGTGTACATATATTTCTACGTGTGTAATGATATCTATCTCCATATTTGTGTATGCACATATGTACATATGTAGACACCTTGCGCTGAACGTGGCAGCATACGGCTACGCCGTCTGCTGTCGGACCCGCGTGCGGTTGAGGTGTTGGCGTTCCATGCTCCGCTGGCTGTTGGTTGTGCAGTGTTTGGGTGCTACCTATGTTGGAGTCACACATGGGACCGCCCATACGGTACACATTACGGGCGGACATGTTTGTGTGCCGTCCATTTCACTGTGTGTGCAGGTAGGGAGGTGTCAGTCCATGGGGCCTACGCTGTCAGAGTATGTGCTATACGTTCCCTCTTTGCCAAGGCATAGGCATATTGGGTACGCCTCCGTCTGCCTACTGGGGCTGGCACAGTGTGTTCATGGCGCTGAACGCCCTGTGCCTGTGCTTGCCTTGGCAGTTGTGGCGGGCTTGGTGGCCCTACACCATTATGTCCCTGCAGCAGCTGTTTCCGCAGGATCATATTATGTAGCATAGCACATACTATGAATATGTGGGCACATGTGCCTGGAGAGTACTGCAAGGCTCCACCAGATGTATCCAAGCACCGGAACCGTGATTTCAACATCCCAAACACACGCTCTATGATTATTCTGGTTTGTGCGTGTGCCTCATTATGGCGTTCTTGCATGTGTGTGTGTGCATTTCTGATGGGTGTCATCATCCACGGCTCCAATGCGTAGCCAGCATCCCCCACAAGGTGACCTTGTGTGATGTCCCCCCTGGCGAATACCTGATACAGCTGTGAGGCATGCCAGATATGGGAGTCGTGGTAGCTTCCAGGGCTGCCAGCACACACATCCATGATAATGCCCTGCGCATTGCACATGACCTGGCAATTGATGGAGGAATCCCTTGCGGTTTATGTAGCGTCTACCCTGCTCACCGGGTGGTGACTTGATTTCTATGTGCGTACAGTCTATCGCACCCAGTACCTCCGGGTATTGTGCCACACGGTGGAAGTGGCGCATATTGCTAGCCAACTCCTCCTGAGATCTGGGGAAGTATATATACTCATGGGCATGTCGTAACATGGCATCCAGAAACTGGTGTAGTACCCTGGATGCTGATGCCTGTGAGATGCCCATTATATCCCGGTTGGCCTTTGAAAGGTACCTGTTGCCAGTATTCGCAAGCTTACACATACCTTTGTGTCCACTGGGATGGGCTCCCCTCTGTTGTCTCTTGTTCTCAGGCTTGGCGGCACAGCTCCACTATTTGCTGTAACGTGTCCCTGTCCACCCTGTAACGCTCTACTATCTCCAGGTCTTGCAGCCCCTGGTAGGTCACCCTTGGTCTGAACACTCTCCTTCTCCTCTGAGGCCTCCGGTAGTTGTCGGCACCCTCCTCCGCAACTCCGTCTGTCTCTAACACATGCCGATGCATCACGCCGATGGCAGCACCCAACATATACATTTTAAAAGTTCACCGTGTGTTTACACCGTAAGGCGCAGCGTTTGGGAATTCGCTCTGTGTGTTGTGTGCATTCCCACTTTATAGTGTTGTGCTGTACACCCGGTGATGTCATTGGGTGTGTCTCTGCTGCCGTATCTGTGGGTTATCTTCCGTGTTTTACCGTTGGCACTGCAACGCTGTTGCCTTTGGTGTTACATTACACTTGCCTGCATTGGTTTAGCTTTACACCTTACTTTACTGTTTCTGCACGTTGCACCTACTATTTACGGGAGTGCATCCTGCAGGCACATGGCATCTCATGCATTTTGTCTGCCGCCGCCGTTATGCTAACTCTCTCCTTGGCTGTGCTGTATCGGTTCTTCGCTCTTTGCATTTCTGCAACATCCACTACTTTCTTTGCATTCATATGCCTCCCCTTTCCCGTTTTGCAGGTTTCTGCATGCAGAGTTGTCAGCTGCCGCCGATTGCCCTTCGTGGGTTGATTGGTGTTAATTGCTCATTACGACTCCAATTACACTGCTTCCGCATTTCCTCATATTCTCCGCATCACCTTCCTGTATCCATGGTTGTTGACGGGCCGTCACATGACTGGTTTGGGGAACGTAGTCATCCTCGTGCACATGCATCTGTGCGCGCATTGTGTACTCTCAGCGCATCTATTTCCTCACACGCCGGTCCTGATGCTGTGATGTGCATTGTACAGCCCAGGTTTGCTGGGCTCCAATGTGCTTCCTCCTACAGTGGCACACCCCTCTGCGATTGACAGGTATTCCCTCTAGGCCACTCCTCGGTGTATTACCGCTGCGCCGTTTGGTGCAGCCTTACGCCAGCGGGGGTTTTGCGATTCAGTATTATCTGCCTCATTTGCATGGCATTGACTACTAATACATGGTTACGGCGCCAGACACCGCCGCCACTCCTTGGCAACCCTTGGGCTGTGGTTGTGGCTTTCCATTCATACTATGGTGTATTGTGGCTGTGATGCTGATGTGTCTTATACTGCTCTTTTATGGCATTGTCATATTACTTCATTGTTCCTCACCTTCCGCGGACATGTCCTGGGGTTCTGCTGTGGTTTTGCGTACATAACATTTATGTCGTTATTTACATTTTCTGCATGTTTTCTTTTGACATTCTCGGTTTCTTTCCACATTGCCATGTTGCACCACTATGACACCTGACGTTGGCAGCCTTCCGTTACTCCTATGTCATGTTTGGATATATGTAAACCGTTTTTTTTTGGTTTACATTGCCGTGCTGTTATGCTACGCCTGCGCCACTTCGTGAATCGCTACTTGCCTTCATTTGCATGGTGCAACACCGCACATGGGGTATTTAACATACCTACGCCGGAGGCGGCGCAACTCCGGCGTACGCCGCTGATGCACGTGGGTTTGGATCGTACCTGAATCGCTCGGCGGCCATGTCTGGCGTTGTGGCGCCTACGCCATGCGTGCGCCTGGCGCAAGGTTCATGAATCCCGGGGATTGAGTTTTTTTTTAATTCAAACAGTTCAGCACAGTTGGACACATAGGTTTTAATTTATGATCAGAATAAATCTTTTGGCTTGGCAAGCTTCTATGGTCCAATTACCTGCTCTTTCATTTATAATATTTCATTTTGCTACAATATCTAACTTAAAAAAGGTGTGCATAATGGAAATTTTTTTCTTTTAGGTCCAGTGATTCTTGGAATTTTAGTGTTCTCTGTGGGGAACACCACACATTCTCAACACATATATCGACTGCATTCATTATTGGGTAATCTGGTTCTACATTGTGCAGGTCACTCAAAATTGTTCAAGTCAGCAACTAGATAGTCATCAGTTTTATTTGCATTAGTCACTTGCAGAACATATTCTGCCCCTTTTTTCTTCATTTGCATACCTGAGAAAAATATTTAGTTTGCCCACATTTCCTGTATTCTCTGCTAAGTACCGGATATGCTTTCTTTTCATACTGATAGCCATACCTTGAGCAAAACGGTAGCTATTGAGTTGAAGACTTCGGTTTTATTTTATTGTCAGACTCATGCATAACATGACAGCAGCTTGCTTTGCTGCTATACTTCATGTAACCTTCTCACACTATATATTGTGTTTACAGTATTATTCAGTTTAGTATTTTGTTGTAATTTCTTCATCAAGTTCCCCATTCAGATAACTGTGAACTTAATGATCTACACACATTTACAACTTTGTCCAGTCTTAAACTGACAGAATTTCCATCTTAATTCACTGTGCTACTAATACCAGTACTTCTAACTATAACACTGTCCCCTATCAATGATGTTCAACAAGTTGTCTCAACTCACAACATTCACCTGTCCTTACTCTTTCCCTGCTATATGTGTACAATCTGCATTTATGCAGTAGGTCATGCACTTTGAATGTTGTACTTTGTTGTCATTTTTCTCTTTCTTGTTTAGTTAGAAAATCATTTGCCTTTCATCACTTTTCTTCCTTCCTCACAGATAAAAACATTATTTGCATTGTATGCTGACAGGGCTCAAGTCATGCCTTAAAGAGATTATTGGAAAAGTGTATTTTCATTGTTAAATGTAAAAATGAATGAGTGAATGAATTAATCAATTAATTAATTAATTAGTCAAGTTTAATGTCACTAATAATTATGTCTCTCAACATTGAATCATGCAGCCTCCCAGACTCACAATCTTCAGTCTTAACTCTGTATCTTAATTCAATCAAAAACAAAAGGTAAATACATGTCAAGCTCTTTTTAGACTCACAGTATCACTAGAACTTGATTTTAATGACAACCAAATTAATCATCTCTTCTTAAGTAAGATTAATTGTATTAAAAACATTGACCACATTATTTCCAACCAAATGAAAAAAAAAAGTTTTAACTTGCACTTATTTTATTTTCTCACAGAAACTTAAAGCAGTGCTGCAAAGAATTAATATTTACAGCAGTTGTTTCCAGGTTTTTTTTTTTTACTGGAAATTTTCAATTACAACAAAGCAATCTATTGTTTATTTATAAGATTAACCCATTGTTTTCAGTTTTCCTGCAAATTACATTGCAATACAAATTATGTTGGAGTGACGGGTAAAATGGAAACCATAATATTTGGCTCAAATGTACTGCAAAAGTAGTGATGGAAGCAGTAAAAGGTCATGCAGGCAGATGGTAGTGCACTGTTTTGTATTCAGTAGGTACAACCGCAGTAAACACTGTGGCATGCTAATTACAGCCTAAGCAGCTGAATCGTATGCTAATCAACCAATCCAAGATGGAGGAGCTATTCAACAAGCTATAAAGCAACTGTGTGCACTCAGCGCAGATTTTCCCTGTGAATTCCAAAAATGATTGGAATACAGCCATGGAAAGGAGTCTACACACAAAGAATGTTGAGGCTGCTGTTCCTTTAATTCATGCGTATGTGCAACAAGCTGAAGTCTATGCTGCTGCTGCTGCTACTGCTAATAGACAATGGCCAAGAAGGAGAAGAGTTTTCAGACCCCATTTAGCTTATCATAATCTGCATGAGATGGAAATTGTAGAGCACTACAGGGTGGATAGAGACACACTACAGGAACTCTACAACCTCTGCTGTCCTCAAATCAGACCCAAGGCAAACCAAGAGGTACCCAAACAATGGTGACAAAGGTATGTGTATCGCTTAGAATTTTAGCTACAGGAATTAGTGTGTGTACAGGCTGAAAAAGAGAGAAAAGAAAAAGAAGGTGTGTGATATAGTTACACCACATTTTCAAGGCCATGAAGATGACGTGTAGTTCAGGAAGAAACAGAGGGGCAAGGATATGTATGTGGTAGTTACATGGGTTAAGTTTCAAAAGTGATTTAAGAAAATACTGAGAGCATAGAACACTCAAATGCATTGTCAGATGGAACTGTAGGTTAGCAAATTGTTTGAAAAGCATCTAGATCTAACAGAAGATAGAAGGTGGCAGTCTAAAAGGAAATGCAGTGGCACAGGGGCTAGCTATTTCATTTGGATGGACTCTACAGAGTATTGTTTTTTTTCCTTTCAGTCTCTTAGTGTGCTCTCATGAAACCTCATATTTTCACATGCAAATCCACATGCCCATTTATGCTGAGAATGGCTCCATTGAAACTGATATCAAAGTTCAACATTTCTTACAAAGCCTTTGGTATAGCAAACAGAGCAAGCAGTACCATATTTAAGAATGTGTGGATGTTTTCAGCACTTGCATCATGAAGTCTCTGCCTATCCCATCACTGTTTTCTAGTGGAATATGTGCTTTTCTGCTATTGGAGCTCATGCTCATCTGATTACATATATTCTGCTTTTTGGCACACATTGGGTTCTTTGATGTCAAATAGATCACTATGCAGCTCTGTGAAACTTGTGCTAGTAGTACCAAAGTCATGGGTTTTACTCCCATCCTTCTTGTAACTGATCTGTGAATCTACCTTTGTGAGGTCCATAGTCTGGCAATGTCCCTAAGTCTGGGAATTTCTAGAGTCTTGGAATTTTATAACTGCTTCCTGCTAGGCTTTGAATGTAGTTGTTTTGGTAAGTGTGCACAACTGACTCCCTGTTGCACTGTATAACCTATATGGCACACTGTCTACCCTCTATACATCACCAGTTATACATAACAAACAAGTTAGTTCAATGTTAATTCAAGTAGCAAAATGGAAACTGGCTATTATTAAAATGGCCGGCAAAGGCAGCTAGCCTAGTACTTACCTATTCTCAACAGTATGTGTGAGCTTGGTTTCTTCTCCCATTTCACGTGCTCGGCTATGATGTTATTCCTGCCGAGTAGAGGATAACTTTTCTTTTAAACTCCACATTACCTGATAGGAGTGCTTGCTGGAGCACTTTGTCTGGTACCCTGTCAACTATCCTCTAAGGAGACTGTGACCTCTACACCTAATAGCATTTTCTGTTTCTCTCTGTCTCTGTCATGCAGATGACTGCCCCTCTGAGAAATAATGCTTTGGATTTCCATTTTCTGGTTATCTACTAAACACTCCAGTATGTATCCTTCACTTTTACAATTCTTATGATTTTTACTATATTTCATGATGCTGCTTGCATTTAGCTGGAGGCTATCGTGCCTTGCCACATTTTTTTAGCCAGATTACTTTGTTGCACACATACTGCACTTATTTTGTAAATGTCAGGGTCAGGTAACTTAAACTTCATTGCCACATTTTAATGGCTTCCTGCTTTAGTTCAACTTTATAAATAAATATATATATATATATATATATATATATATATATATATATATATATATTATTATTATTTTTTTTTTTGTTACAGTTGCTATCAGCTTTTAGAACTTTTGTGTTGAGCAATGCTCACAGTTTTAGTTTTTGCAATACTCACATGTTTTAGGACAAACTAAACACATAACTAATTATTCTAAGTGACAATTTCTGTTTAATGGGAGACCCTCTCCTTTTCCTGTCCTCCAGAGTTCCATGCCGAGCAAATCCTCTGATCCAAATCCTTGCCTCAAAAGGGACATCTTGGGGTTATCTCTTTCAGAAAGTTGCCAAAAATGGAAAAAATAGATTATGAGAAAGTTTAAGCAAGTGTGTGTGTGTGTGTGTGTGTGTGTGTGTATATACATGTATTTATATATGTGTGTGTGTGTGTGTGTGTGTGTGTGTGTGTGTGTGTGTGTGTGTGTGTATATACATGTATTTATATGTGTGTGTGTGTGTGTGTGTGTGTGTGTGTGTGTGTGTGTGTGTGTGTGTGTGTGTGTGTGTGTGTGTGTGTGTGTGTGTGTGCTTTTTTACTTCCTTGAAGAATGCAGGATGTTGCCAGGGGATTACATCAGCCTTCATGAAAAAAAACACAGTCAGTCAGTAATACTAGTCATTAGAGTGTAATGGTTATTGCTATTCTTGCCTAGAAAATATATATGTTCTATTGATATTCTTCTTTGTTTTTGGCCAAATCCTGGAGTACTGTCTAGCTAAGTGACTTAGTCAGGGTCGCATAGTAGGCAAATGGAGCTGTACATAGTTAAACTTTGTACCCTTGACTGCAAGATGCACTTCATTGAGAGATTAGAGCCCTAATCCACTACACTAACTGAAAGAACTCATTTGGTTTCTTCATTTTCTAATAAATCACTGAGGATATCTGTCAGTCAATAATTCTAGTCATTTAGAGTTTTTTTTAGCTATTGCTTGGAAAATGCATTCTAAGTTGATCTGAGTTGTCTGACACTTAAAAATCGAGTTCAAAGCTTCAATTTACCTAAGAAAGTCAGAAGCCATCCAGCTTGAGCACTAGTACCTGGTAGCCAATCTCTGAATTCATGCTGCCCCCCCCCCAAAAAAAAGTTAAATAATTAAAAGAAAAAAAAAAATAACCGTATTTTAGCATGCATACAGCATAGAGGTCATGCATATTCTATTCATTGTGTCATCATGCTGCTAGGCATAATAATGTGATTCTGTAGTTAAAAGTATTCCAACAATGCTGGGCAGCATAATACTCAAAACAATTTAAAAAGTCACAAGATAAGCACCCCAACAAAAGTGATATTTAATGAATAATGTGTTTTTATTCATTAAATATTCCCATTGTTAGAGTACTCATTCAGTAGCACAGTTTTACTTCTGCTGAACCCCATTTTTTTTCCTACAAGTGCTACACACAGGGAGCAGAAGCAAGTACAACGACTTCTGCACCCCAATCAACATCAGCACTCCAATGCCCTTCACAAGTGAGAGCCTGGAAGGACATTAATGTGAAGGCAGCTGAATGACTTTTGCAAAAGTCTTATTTTCACATCAATGTATTATCTTTTTTATAAAAGTAAGACCTAAGCAGCCAGTGTGCACCAATAACTGCTCCCATTAGGCAGAAATGGAATTCAGATGCAGCATTCCATTTCATACCTTTGAACATGATCTTTAAGGCTCTGCTGTAATGAGAGACTGCTTCCTGTAGTTAAACTTACAGGGATTGAATCCTTACATCCTTAATTTGCCTTCTCTGTGCCTCTGAGTAAGTAACTCAGGCAGTCACCTGGGTCATCACTAAAAAAAGGACACTTTGTACAGCAAGTTTGCCTGGTTAGCAAATAGATAAAACAAAAGAGTATTTCAAATCTGAGCTGTTGTCCAGAAATATTTACCAAAGAAGCTGAGACATAATTTTCTGCATTCCTTGTAAACTGTGTAGCTTTCTGGCAATTTGTTGTGAATTGTAGTCATACAATGATGACAGGCATGAGTTTCATTCAAACTTTATATTCAAAATAGCTTGCTAATGCAAAGTTTTTTATTCTAACAAGTTTCTAAGTATATAAGAGACAAATTTAAAATCTGTTCATGATTTTTGGGTCCTTTACTCTGATTTAAGCTAAGAAGTTTGGAGGACAGAGAGAATTACATCAGTTTCCTATTTATAGTTTTGACAGCAGTGAGATGAGATACATTTCTGGACCATTATTTATGAATGTACTCATTCGCTTGCTCTCAAACAGGTATGAGGTGTACTGTCATGCAAGTAGCTGTAGTTGACAATTTTGTGAGAGAGAGAGAGAGAGTGTGTGTGTGTGTGTGTGTGTGTGTGTGTGTCCTTGTTTTGTTGACTGTTGAGAGGGTGTTTATTCTGTGGCTGTAAATAAACTGGACAGCATGAGATCTGCAAGTTTATTGTTAATATTTTAACCGAGAATACATTTGAATTAACCTTATATTTTT
Source organism: Protopterus annectens (assembly GCF_019279795.1). NCBI lineage: Eukaryota > Metazoa > Chordata > Ceratodontiformes > Protopteridae > Protopterus > Protopterus annectens. Next base: position 1,975,814,545 of record NC_056725.1, on the reverse strand, counting down.
GCAGGTACACAGGCATGAAATGCACTGTGCTGGACTACAAACGTCTGTCCGATACTTTTCTTCTTCAAAACACTATTATCTACAATCACACAGACAACCACTGAAATTTATACAAATAATGTCAACAATGCAATTCAGGGCAATGATACCATACACTAGAGTAGCTATAATGTCTAGATGTCCTATTATGACAATGTGACTCAAGCCAAATGATATCACCTTATACTAAGAAAGCAAAGGTTGGTAATGTAATATGGCTATTCCTTCAGTTTGCTAGGTAATGTGCATAGATAGCAAAAGGGAAATATCACTCATAACATACTTCTAGCAGGTAATGCCACCATTGTTTAGCTAGGTGAGAGACTATATATGGAGCAAACATCGAAATTAGATTTGGCTACAACCTTACAAAGTCTCACATTTTGAGCCACTTAAAGGTTAGGTTCTGTGGCTGTACCATTCACTAGCAATGTAAGCTCTCTCACTATAGAGACTATATTAAGTTACCATGAACTAAAGCTGCTGTCCTGTTCATTATGATATAGGTCAATTAGTGACAGGAAATAAGGTGGGTTGAGAGAAATCATTTTACTACTTATCTGTTTAAGCTATCACCTTACACAAGCTCAGAAAAGCTGAACTGAGGGGCATGTCCAAAATATGTGGAGTAATTCTAATGTGCAGCCACATAATGGGTAACAAATTGCTGTACTGGTGGAGGTGTTGCAGTCTCTACCAAAAGAGCAGAGGTTTTTCATAAATTTATGTCAATTTTCTTGAACTAGCTATAATAGACACTAAAGACTGAATAGAATAGCGTGAGTGTATAAGATCCATTTCACTCACAAGTGGCAAGTTATTCTTTGGTTTTATGAATGTCCATCTGAAGCATAGCCAAGTTAAGATTGGCCACTTTAAAGGATTTTATTAGTATGTGAACACACACACTTTCAGAATCTCTGAGGGAATTGTGAGAGGAAAACACCCTAACTTACTGTCCAAAAGGAGCACAACATGATATATCTAGTGGCTAAATATTTCCAGTGATCTTTGGGAAAAAGATTCCAGCAGATCTAGGGGTACTGAAAGAAAAAAAGAAAAGGTAGACCACTCAGTTAAGGTTGGAGTAAACGTAGCAGTCAAATCCAAAACAGTAACAAAATCTCCTCCCAAACATGGCTTTAAATCACTGGATATAGAAGTAACTTGATTAAAACAGAAGGTAAGTACTTTCACAGAGTAACCTCTGCTTCATCACAACATTACAGACCACAAAATCTTAATGCTATTTAAAATATGCACCCAACCAATCACAGAAAGTTCAGCAATCATGTGATAACATTAATAGAACACCCTCCCAAACAATAAAAGCAGCCTAACATTTGTTAAAGACATAGCAATAAAACAATATTCCCATCATCAGATATAAAGATTTGTTAAGTTTATTCCAAACACAGTAATAAATCATAAAAAAAAATTGGGCAGTCTCTATATGTTGCTTCAAACCTGACCATAAACATTGATAAATGCATTTAATGTAGAAGCAGAAAGAGTATCAGGAACTTGCTTGAATGTACAGGTGTGATAAAAAGGAAAAACCTAATAAATGTCATGCATAAACTCTGCACACTCAGTAAAAGCAACATCACAAACATTTAGACCTATTAAACCTAGATATACAGTTGTATACATGCAGCAAAGTAAAAAAAAAAAAGATAATATTTTATTTTATTTATTTTATTTTACATTTGTTGACTGGGAGTGTCTGGCTGAGCTATTGCCTTTTTTCAGCAGTGGCCCAGGGAAAAAATCCCCAAATATTTACAATGCAATAAAATAGCAATACAGATACATTTCCATAAAAATAGCAATAGAGAATTTTGGTAGTTAAAATACATGAGCTACATACATGTATATTGTTGACAGATATTCACATAAATATTCTAATGGAAAACTAAGACAAAAACAAAAGCTGCATAAAAGTTCTGATGTAGCAAATAAACACTGCACACCAGTTTGAACAAGCAACAAAACAGAAAAAAATGTTTTTGTATAAAGAACTATCAGTGTCACAGTGGTCTTTTCTTTAGACAGGTTTAAGGGAGACCCTCTCATTTAAACCTGGTTCAACATATACTTTCAGCAGTAAAATCCATCTCTGTTGACATACTTTAGTTCTGTTCTTCCTATCAAATTCCCTAGGATTGTGACTCCTAAATGCTAACACAAAAAATGCAAAAGTAATGGCTAGTTCCTTTCAACATAACGTATTTGGTTAAACACTGATGGGTTTTGATACAAAAAAAATTCTGTTTTGTTCCTTGTTCAAACTGGTGTGTAGTGTTCTCTTTTTATTTGTTACACAAGAACTCTTATGCAGGTTTTGTTTTTATCTTAGTTTTCCATTAGAATATTAGCTGTTTTTTTTTCCTTTGCTGTATGTATACAACTGCATATCTAGGTTTAATAGGTCTAAGTGTTTATGATGTTGCTTTTAAGTTTATGCATGACATTTATTAGGTTTTTCATTTTTGTCACACCTGTACATTCAAGTAAGTTCCTAAAACTCTTTTTGCTTCGACATTTAATGCATTTATCTATGTTTATGGTCAGGTTTGAAGCAATAGAGTCTGCTCAATTTTTTTATAATTTATTACTGTGTTGGAATAAGCTTAACAAATCTTTATATTTAATGATGGGAATATTTATTATTTTATTTATTTATTTTACATTTGTTAATCGGGCTAGTCCAACTGGATGAATATCCATTTTCAGTAGAGGCCTGGGGAGATAAGCTCCAATTTGTACAATTTGTTAATACTAACTTAAACATCTAGCATACAAATAAGAGAAATCGAAGGACATTTTTAACATTATTCAAACCTTGATAAGTAGAAAGCAAGGAAAAGAAGAAAAAGAAAGAGAAAAGAGAAGAACTAGGAGTTATAATATTATAAAAAGACCCTTGTTCATATATTGTGAGGAAAAAAAAAATAGCAAGAGTAGACTTTAAGAAATCTAATTATCTAATAAAATTCGAAAGACTGTGTTTATTAAGGATTTCACCGACATAGAAGTCTGAAGGTGAAATATTGTTTTATTGTATCTCTTTGTCTTGAGTGTCTAGATTAAAGCATACATACTTTTTAAAACCAGGAAGCATTCTAGCAAAGCACATAGCTATTTTACATTATTGGAATACCGTATGTTTTGATAACTTGTACAACCAACCTTGAATAATGTTGCATTTAACCTTAGCATTCAAGCCCCTGACATTTTACAGAAACATTTAAAACCATAATATGGTTAAACCAACAAGAGTTGATAGTGTAAAACTGATTATTAGAGTTGTTTCTAGGGCACAGTGTCAACTCACACACCATCACTCTAAGAGCGTAAGGACAATCACCCTAGGCCCTTCCATCATGAAGTCAAAAAACATATTCACAAACCTTAACCAATGTCCATGTCAAGACTCAAGTCTCAGTGTCAATAGATTAAGTAGAAGCAGCATTTCCAGCAGAAGCCTTCTTATTTTTGGGCTTGTAACAAATCTTTAAATTCCCTTGCCTTTCACAGCCAAAGCATGGGAGTTAGACTCTGACATGGAATGGTCTTTCAAGCCTCCTGCTTCCTCCACCATGTCTCCAAGTCACACCCTAGAGAAGTAGTAGAACCATCTTTTTGTAAAGGAAAGAAGCCATTGGCAGTCTCTTCAAGGTCTTGTGCTGAGGACTTTATTGTTTGTTTCCTAGCCCTGTGTGCTCTGCTAGGTGGTTGGGTAGGGGACTCTCACAGAGGCAATTCTTAAATCAAGAGTCCATCCTTACCTTTGTTTGAGTTGCCAGCTAAATATGTCCCTTGTCTAGCAGGGAATCTTAAATGGCTTTTCCCTGAGTCCTGATTGGCATTTAAAGAGCTGGGGGTGCAGAATCCTAGAAGAGATTCATTATTCACTGACCTTATCACAAAATAGAATTGTAAACAATTTTGAGTTATGTCTGGATCCTCAAACACATAGGATTTGTTTAAAAAAATCACATTAAAGAGGTAGTGATTCTCAAACAGTGTAGGGATATTGTTTATGTATTAAAGAGATTGGACACTAGCAAAAACCCATGTTTCCTCATCATGGCTTGAGAAAAGTTCTAAAAGAATTAAACCTGGAGTCCACACAAGAGAAATGGTTTGCCTTCTTTGGCAAAGCATAGCACATATCCGCTACCTACAAAACTTAGAAAATGCATAATGACTTTCCTGGGGTTGAGCTAGGTTGGCCTGGCAGGTGTAATCCTTTGTGTGCCCTTTCAATTGTCAGTAGTTGGTCTAGGGGTAAGTGTAAAGCTTTCAATTGTCAGCTGTTAGCTTTAGAGTAAGTGCAAAACTTTAACCATATGGTCCTCCAAAACTCCACAAAGATCTCCAAACTCCAGGTCCCCACAGAATCCCAAAAATCTAAGGTTATTGCTGCAGCTCCTATTTTCTAGGTCATCGACCTTTCCCCAGAGAGAATATAAATCAGTATTGTGAGAGTTGTGACATTGGTGCTACAGCTGCAGTTGCGAGGTGTGTTGTTGCACTGTGCTCACAGGACTGTGCCACAGTGTTCTCCACTACTCAGATTTTAATGAAGAAGTATTCCTAAAACTTTAGTAAGCAACACAGTCACATTGTCCACCCTCGCATATAGGTCTGATGTGCTGAGAGTGACCTTTCTCCATGCTGTGTAATGCTCACATGACAGGGTGCAAGTGGCTCTGTAGTGATGGTTTAAGTTTAAATGAGAAATGTTCCACTCACATAAAAAGATTTGCAGGTCTGCATGGGTCTATAGGTCAGTAATATAGCAGAAAATATACATTTTAGTACTCCATGATCGGGGCTAATGTGGGAAGCTGCTCGCTCCATTTCATTCGCTCCACCCCCAGTCTGTCTAAAACTTGTGCAGATGAGTATGGCAATGAGCTGCTTCTGTAATGCAGGGTTTGATTCCCAAAGCCTTCTATTTTCTACTATATGACTCTGAGCAAATCACTTCATCAAACTATGCTCCTAGGCCGCCCCAGAAAAGGGACATGTGCATCCTTACGGCTGTCTCAAACTGGTAGCAAATGTGCTACACATTTGTCATTTGAATTCCTGCATTCATCACATAGACACTAATTAGTGCTTCACTATACGCAGTTTGACTATGAGTCTCAGCATGTCTTGTAGTTTAATGGGTTGTTGGATAGTTTTCAATAAATGTGAGTTCAAGATAAGACAAGTTTATAGTTGCTCATGCTGTCAGTTTCAGTGTCAGACTTGTATATCTTGTATATCAAAGGGTTGTCAGTTATTTTGCTGTAAAATTTGAAATTACAGTTTTAAATTAAATCCAGATATGTGACCACTGTAAAAGTAAAAAAAAAAAGTATGCAGACTGACAGGTCTAAATGGTGTTTTTTTTTTTTTCCCTTTAACTAAGGAGAGACAGCCAAGTAATAGGATACTCTTATGGCTGCAGCATGTTGGGGACTGTCCATTTCCTTCCCTACAGCCCCATTTGACCATGAGCTGGCTCTGTGCAGAGCAGTTTGTTATGACAGTGTATTAAGGACTTCATACCATGACATAAATCCAAAGCTTAGTTATAGGTGCAGCCAGGCCATGATCTTAGAGAAGTGCAACGACAAGCTGGAAAGTGCTTTTCAATACCACAGATGAACTTAAAATCTCACTTCCTGTCACTGTCTGAACACAAGTTTCCACTGAAATTCTTGCATGTGTTTTCCTACTCAAACATAAAAGACTATTTAGGAAATAGATAACCATTAACAAAATGACCTTTAACAAGCTTTAACTGACACTTACATTTCACACTCTTCCCTGGGTACCTTGTTCATACTTTTGGCTTCTGTTTCAGTGTGGTGAACCAATTTGCAGATGACCTTTTGCATCACAAAATATTCACACTGTTACTAAACAGTCTATACCATAAAACATCCTTAAATCCATTGTGTACTTCACTGGACTTATGTATGTTCATGAGACGTCAAGGAAACAGTAATCCACAGTGTTGCAGTGGAAGCAAAGAAATTAATGATATGCCATCCTGTTTGATCAATGAAGCTAATATATAATTGCAAAATACTTCCAAAAGTAATTATTTGTTTACTTTTTATTGCCTGGGTTAGTCCCAGTAGGCCTAACAGTTGTTTTATTGGCTGACCCAAATATGGCATTTAAACTGTGTAAGGGTAAGATGGCCAGGAAACCAAAAATACTCCCTTACTATTTTATGAGAGGGAGAAGAAGGGCTGAACTCTAGTGGGAAGGCTAACCCCGGGATTTATTAAACTCCATGCAGGAATAGTACTATTCCCGCATGGAGTGGTTTGTGTCAGTGTAGAACAGCAGCACGGCTTGCATATGCATGAAGGCACGCTGCTGTTTAACCTACACAGACATTAACCATGAACGAGTGCAGGGGTGTGTCCTTGTAGTGCACGGACACTAAACACACCCCCTGCACTCAGAAAGTGCCATACGGCACTTTCTAAGCAAAACTGACACAATATTAGAGCTTTGCTCTAATATTATGCCAGTATTTCAGTGTCCGCGGACACTGAAATGAAAAAATGATCATGTCAGTGTCCACAGACACTGAAATAAAAACAGCAATAAGAAAGCAATGCAGGGGGTGTGTTACAGGTTCTGTGACACACACCCTACATTGCTAAAGTGCTGTATGGCACTCATACCTCTCAATCTCTCAGCACAAGAAATCTGGACAAAGCCAAAAATAGTGGGGGGACAAAGGCCCCCAAATAGGGATATGTTTTAAATATTGCTCTGATAAACCCTTAGAAAGTGGCTAGAATAAAAGGAGTTGTGTTAACATGCATTTTCCGAAGGATATGAAGTCTGAAACTCAAATATTTATCATCATACCTCTCAACCTCTTAGATCAAAAAATCTGGACAAAGCCTAAAATGATGGGGGGACAAATAGGGACAGATTTTAAGTATTGCTCTCACACACTTAGAAAGTTGATAGATAACAGGATATGTATTATTAGGAGTTCCTGAAGGATAGAAGCCTGAAAGCCAAATCAATGCCAGTATTTCATGACTGCAGTCCAAAGTAGTTGTCAGAACACCACAGAACACACCCATATAACCTAATAATATCATAATAATCTTCTTTTTCTTCTTCTTCTTCTCTTGGCTTTTCCCGGTTAGGGGTCGCCACAGCTGATCACCTTGTCCACTCATGACTGGCAGTGGAGTTTTATGGTGTCAAGTTCCCAGCCCGGCGCCCAACCTTCCACAGAAGGCATACACACGCACACACTCACACCTAGGGCCAATCGAGTGTGTTCAATCCACCTACAGCACGTCTTTGGGATGTGGGAGGAAACCGGAGCACCTAATAATATCATAATAATATATAAACTTTTTTTCCAGTAGCCAAAGGAATGTTTAAGTGTAGCTAAGTGGCCGTGCACATTATGGCTGTCCACTTAACATAGTTTAAACATCCCATAGGAGCTAAATGCAAGTAGACAGGTGACATTTCTAAGCTGAGGTAGTGTAGTGGTTAGAGTTGCGGTTTTGCATGCAGGTTCGAGTCGCAAGACAGGCAATTTATTTTCAAATGTGAAAGTAGTGTTAAAATTATTTTAGTAAACTTAATTATGTAGCAACCTTTTGTTGTCAACCAGGGTAGTGTAGCAGTTCCAAAAGTGAGATGTCAGTGTAGAAAAGATGTGAAACCCCCATTTAAACTTAAGTGCCCCATACAGTATAGTCACACAAGAATATAAGTTAATGAAAGCACATAGGGGGATTCATGTAAGATAAATGTAAAATTATAATGTGTAAATAAATATTATTGTATAATAAAAATATATAAATATAATATGCTTAAACGTGCCTTCAGCACTCTGTATCCATCAGACCTTGTTCTGCCACCAACAAAATAGTCAGCCTTGCAAAGTCTCGAACTCCAGATGTTGCCCTCTACAATCACAGCAAAATGCCACTGCACCATGTCTGGCGAAACATATATATTAAAAAGTAGAATCATAATATTGATATACATATATAAAAATATAAAAAAGGAAAAAAATATATATATATATTTTATATATATATATATATATATATATATATATATATATATATATATATACATACATACATACATATATGTATGTATGTATATAACATGCAGTGCAGTTATACCTCAGAACCATTCTCTCAACCTGTTAGTGCAAGAAACCTGTACAAAGGCTGTAAAAGGGGGGATGGGAAACATACATGGACATAGTTCAAATATTGCTGTTACAAATGAAGACATTTGCTACAGCAACAGGGTGCATTTCAGCAGATAATTACTGAAGGATATGAGGATGGAAACTGAAATAAATTACTGGAGGATATGAGGATGGAAACTGAAATATTATGCCATTATTCACTGACATAAATCCTTGGATCATCACCGTGATTTAAAGACAAATGCAAATAAATTGTGGAACTGAACAAAAGTATAGGCTAAACACCTGGACATTCTGTGGAAATCCTGGCAGCGGAGAGGTATGCTCAGAACACCTTATTGCAATGAATCTGGACCAAGCCTGACAAAGTGGAGGGACAAAGGCATGAAAATAGGGACATATGCAAAATACATCAATAGATAAGCTGAGAAAGCTGATGTAGTAACACTGTATGTCCTAACATTTATTGACTGAAATATCACAATTCCAGGACTCAATTGCTTCCTATTAGTTAATGACCTCGATCCCACATTATCCCAGTAATGTGTCAGGAATACACAACAGTTATGGGGACCAGACCTCTCAACCAATCGGGGACAAATTTCAACAGAATCAGGGACAAGTCACAAAAAAATCAGGGACATTTTTAAAATATTAGTGCTATTAACTTGAAACATTGACAGAATCAGAGCATATGAATTAATACACATTTTCTGAAGTAAAAGAAGTCTATAACTCTTAATTATTGTCATTATTCATTAAGTGTAATTCGCCACCTTTCCTCCAAAAGTCACTAGTTTTAGGAGGGATTAAGGGGGACAGAGCTAAAATTTGAGTCAAAATCAGGGACATCCCTGAAAATCAGGGACAGTTGAGAGGTATTGGGGACCAGACCTCAGCCAGACACCTGGACATGCTACAAATATGTGGACATAACACAACATTAGGGAAACTACACTGAGCTACCTAGCAATGTCCAAACTACAATCAGACTGACATAACACGACCCAAGTCCAGCTGTGGGGCTGTACACATGCATTAGCAAATATAACAGGCACTACAAGGATGTAACACTAGTGGAAAACAGTCACTGGTGTGAAAGTGCATACCCTCAAAAAATTGCACAACAGTCACCGCGACATAACAGTAGGCAAACTGAACACTACAGTATAATGACAGTGTGAGCAACAAAATCCAGTTTGCCACTCACACATTACCCTTGCATATACTACCCCAAGTCACAGTGTAGTGGAAATCGTGAGGTGTAATGGGACATGTCACGGTCTGCATGTACAAACATATACAGGCGATAGGGAACCAGAAACTGGAGCAGCATGCACAGTCAGATAGAAAGGGCCCGTGACACTCACATGTACCCCCTCCCTACACAACCCAAATAACATGTACACACTACACTGCTAGACAATCCTGACAGTCCTTTAACAATGGGCAGACATACACAGACCTCTCAAATGTACAGTTTCCCATAGAATGTATAGACACAGGACTCATATCTATGGCCACTTCCTTGTTACATGTCGGGGGGGGTCTATGACATCACTGAGATGGTAGTAGGAAGGATTGCAATAAATAATGATAATACATACCTCTGAACATCTTAGTGCATGATATCTGGACAAAGACTGACATAATTGGGGGACAGAGGCCCAAACACAGGGGTATATTGGACAAATTTCTGTGATAAATGTAGTCAGTTGCTGGTGTTACCGGATTTGTTGTAACATATCTTTTTTGAGTGATATGAAGTCAGTAACACCAATGGATGTTAGCATTTACTGACTGCATTCCCCAGAGTATCCTACCAATTAGCCAAGGATAACAACTGTCTGGGGAACAGACCAAACATAGGAGTCACAAATCAGGACAGGGTCTGGGCCTCTGGACAGTGTAGAGGTATGACTGCAGTGATGTAACAGAATGGAAATCCCCTGACAGCTGCCAAACATGTCACCCAGCACCTTAGGAAGGGCAGTAAGACCAACATAACACTCCCCCACATCACCTCTGGGAAATTACTCATGTATATTCAAACACTGCATGCACTATAGGGATGGAACTGTAGTGAAAAGCAGAGAGTAGTGCAAAAATGTCCACCCACAAACATTTGCAACACAGCCACAGCAACATACCAGTACCCAAAATGAACATAGAGTACAACAACTGTCTAACAAACATATCTTGATTGCCAGTCACATACTACATCAACATATACTGGCCCAATTCACAGTGTATTGGGACTCCTGAGGTATTACAGGACATTTCACAGTTAGCCCCTACAAGCATACAGACATGACAGACCGACAGTAGCTGTAGAAGCATGCAGAGTCAGACAGGTAAAGGAAGTATGACACTCACATCTTATACTCTCCCTACCCAGCCCAACAAACATGTACAACCAACACTGCTACACAATCTTGGCAGTCTGTTCACAATGGCCAGACAGACATAACTGTCATATGTACCGATGCCCGCAGATTTACAAGGGTGTGGAACCATAATCCTGGCCACCACTGCAGACCATGGCCAGGAGTCTGCCAGGTTATTGGCATGACAGCTGGAGTGCAGTTGGTAATTAATGATATACCATACCTCTGTACCTTGTAGTGCAGGATATCTGGACAACGCATGATGTACTTGCAGGACAGGGGGCTGGAAAGAGGGACATAGCACACATAATGGTGTTACAAACTGAAACAGTAGCTGGTGTTACACATGTTGTACATAGTAACATAACATCCCTGAAGGATATGATGTCTGGAACACCAGTGGATGTCAACAGTTACTGACTACAATCCTCACATTATCCTATCAACCTCACAAAAACAGACATTCGAGGAACAGACCAAGCATAACAGGCAAACATCTGAACAGTCTGTGGACAACATGCCAGTTGAGAGGTATGTCAGAGGCATATCACTGTCAGATGTCAAGTCACCCAGTAAATGCATGTCCAGTCTAACCCTGTCAATCTAGCAACCCTCCATGTGTATACCTGCACTAATGATATACAATCTGTACCCAATTCTAGAGCCGTCCCTCATGTTGTTGGCCTGTATCCACATGTCCTGTCCTGTGAGGTATTTCCACCTACTGTATGTGAAGCTGTAGCCCCCACACTCCATCATGTACCCCGCACAGGCAAGGAAAATAGGCAAGACCTACATGAAGGGCATCCCATATGTTGTAACTAACAGCAGTGTTCAGGCCCACACTAAAACGCTATATGGGTACCTACATAGCTTTATGGCCTCAACAATACCCGACAGAACAACATCACCCCCTCAAGGTAGGTTGAACAACTGTGGTGGACAACAGCAATACACAACTACCATCACAGGTGGAAATAATCACAGGACGGGCCGAGAAGGAACAGGTACCTCATTGGAAGCCATGTCACCTTGTTCTGCACAAGAAAATAAGGTCACAGGTGATGTACCCTAAAGCTGTCTTTGAGTGCAAACCGAAGACATCCACCAAAGCAATTCACCAGGCCTTCCAGATGTGTGTCTGCAATTTCAGAGGCAACACACATATCTGCTCTGTAGTGGTGATCAGTAACACCACATACACATATGTCATGGATAAAGGCAACCGGCTGCAGACAGGTGAAGTGTAAACATCACCCCCCCCGTCCCCCCATAGTTACACATGTGCATGTACAGCACCTGCCCCCCTCCCCTCATGATCATGAAACAGGCCTGTAATGCCCTCTCAGAAGCAACACATATAGGTCTCTATAGGCCTGATACCATTGCTGGCTGCATCTAACATGAACACAGGCATGGGCTTTCAGTCCCATTCTGCAGTGTAGTCAACCACAGCCCGAGCACCGGTGTCATCCCATCTGCACAGATGACAGACAGAAAGTTAATAGGAACAAGTTATGCATTAGCATTAATGTTCAGAAGGATACAAGTCTGAAACTGAAATGTATGCCAGCATGTATGAATGTATGAAATGTATGACAGCAGTCCACAATGACATGGCCGCAATATTCTCCATTTAAGATAGTAATATAATATTAATATCCAATAGGCGATAAATAAAAATATACAGCTCAAATCCCGAAACCAATATAATGTAGTGTCAGAGTCCCAGCTTTGCATGCAGGTGTACATGGTTCAAGTAATACAACAGGCAATCAAAGTTTACACTGTGTGGGTTCTGTCAGTGAGCCAGGTGGCCACCCATCTTGTGACATAGGTATTTATGCCCAGTCTAGTGAGTCTATCTATAATTCCAGAGTGAGGGATGGTGCTGAAAGCCTTGGCAAGGTTAAGATAGGCTGTGTGACCACCTTATCCTTGTCCATGGCTCTGGTGACTGCTTCAAATAAGTCAATCAGGTTTAGGTGACATGACCTAACTTTTACAAACCCAAACTCAGTGGGGTCCAGAGTTTGGAGGTTACATATGTCCTTGTTTATAAGCTCCAAGATGATACATTCCATTACCTTGCAGACCAGGCTCATCAGGCTAATGGGGAGGTAGTTCTTGGGGTCCATGGTGGCACAACCTTTGTGGAGTGAGATAACCATTGCTGTACGCCATTCAGTAGGCATAAAGCCTGACGTGAGGCTATGACTGAACATGGTACTTAGGTGGAGTGCTAGTTTTTTCTATAGTTCATGCAGAACACAGCCTGGGATGTTGTCAGGTCCCATGGATGCTGTGTTCTTGGCTTTTGAGTGTGCAGTCTTTATACTTGTGCAGCCATGATTACAGGGGCTTTGCATTCTTCCGTTATAGTGATGGGCCCTTTGGGGGGGTGAGGGGGGTAAAGTTTGCAATGAACCTATCTGCCAGGATGTTGGCAATATCAGTTGGTTCTGTATATCTAGTACCATTTTGCTGTAGCTCAGAGCAGATCTGAGTGTCGCAATTGAGATTATTGACGTAGCTGTAGAATGCTCTGTAGTTGTCTTTAGAATCAGTGCCGATTTTATTTTCATAACTAGCTTTGGAGGATTGTATGAGGGATCTCAGCTTCTTACTGAGGCTGGCCAGGGAGTTCCTGCAATCAGGGGATTTTACTCTTTTTTTGCAACAGCTTCTTCCTTCTGTTGTAGAGTTTGTTTATGGCAGGGGACCACCAGATTGACTTTCTTTTTTTTGGAGGATAGCATCTTGGTTCTGTTGGGGATGGTATGATCCATGCACTCATGTATGTGCCTATACAGTGCATCTGTATAGGATTCAGCAGTCGTACCTCTATTTTCTGTCTGTATGGGCATCATGAAGCTTGCCATTTCTGTCTTAAGAAGCATGAAGTTGGCTTTGGAGAAGTTTTTTACAGTGATTTCCTTAATGAGGGTTGGGGCAGGATAGTGATGACTAGGGTGATTAGCTTGTGGTCAGATCTGACCAGCGAGGAGTTAACCTCTGGCATGGAACATCAGTTGCCCATATTGGTAATGACAAGGTCCAGGATATTGCTGCCCCTGGTGGGGCTATGGACAAGCTGATCCAGGGCATCGGAATTTATGAATTCCAGAAAGCATTGAGCAAATGATTTAGTACGTGAGTAGCTTTCCCAATTGATGGTGGGGTAGTTGAAATTACCCATTGTTAGGGTATTGAGCTGTACCTTAATATTACCCAGTATATCAGGAAACGTGGAGTGGGCATCCTGGAGCATGGCGGGTGATCTGTAACAAGCTACAACCTGGATTGCAGTCTTGCCCAGTGTTAGTTGCACTTGGATAATTTTGGATGCATTATGTTGAGTAACTAGCCTGGAGGTGTGGATATCCTTAATGAATATGGACATGCCTTCTCCTTTAGTCTTTCAGCCCAGGTTAGTGGCTGAAAGGTGTGGTATGAGTTATAGACTGGTAATGCAGGGGTGTTCTCTGGAGCCTTGAAACAGATCTCCATCACTGCACAAATGTCAATGTTCTCCATTTTAAGGAGTGCCTCAAGTGAGTGCATTTTGAGGTTTAGACTTCTATCATTGAGTAGCATTATCCTCACATTTTTCTTGTTTATACTTGCTATGGTGGTGAGTTTGTCATTTGAATCTTACCTAAAAAGGCACTATAAGGGTGGCAAGAACCTTAACCAGTATCAGGAATCCCAGGGGCGACAGGTGCAAGCCATCTCTGGCAAAGCACTGTGGTCTGTTGCTCATGTCGTCCCAGGCAGACAGACACTGTATCCCCTTACAATGACACCAGAAGCTTAGCCAATTGTTGAAGTCAATCATTTCATCCTTGTATTGTGGTATCATTCTGGGCAATGGCAGGATGCCTCTCAGGGCTAGGGTAATACCTGCCTGGGCTACATGATCCGAGAGCTCCTCCATGTCTCTTTTCATGTAGTCCAGGGAGGTACGTCTCAGGTCATTCACACCAACATGGGCAATGACAGAGTCATATTTGTACTTGCTGTGGGGTGACCTGAGTGCTTGCTTTATGTGGCGGATCCTGACACCCAATAGGCAGCTGACAGTAACTTTCTCCTTGTTTAGCCTGGTGAGTGGGACATCAGTGTGCCTGACTATAGAGTCACCTATGACTAGTGTGTTGGGTACGTTGTTTTGCCTTATGGGCTGAGATTGAGTGGCACACTGATTTTGTGGGCTATGTATCATTTGGGTAGTGTTGGGGGGTGGTGGTTGTTTGCGTTTCAGCTTTGGAGGTCTCTGTTGTTTGGGCAGATTTTTATTGAGAGCCTCTGCGAATGTAGGTGTGTGTTTTGTGTTACTATGTATGGGTTTAGGTGGTGTAGGTTTTGATGGACTATGTGTTGAGTGTGGTGCGGTGCAGGTGTTTACCTTTTCCTCTTTACTGTCTAGAACAGTCTTGGCTGGAGACAGCTTGGCTTCCAGTTTGACTACATAAGTGCATCTCTCTCAGGTTGTAGTGTTTGGTGGTAGGAGGAGAGGGTTGTCAGTGTATGTGAGGCAATTGCTACATTGCCCCAAGATGCCCAGATTCATCAGGTGGACAGGGGAAAATACTAGCAGTACTAAAAACTGCTTTCCTCCTAACAAGTGAGGAAAGCTGAATGCTGTAGTAATTTGTAGATTATTTAGTACTTCCAATGAGTTTTGAACAAGTGCCGAGCACAAGGAAGCAGTTTTGAGTGCTAAAACTAAATAAACTGGTTAGTTCTAAGGGAAATTTAGAAGAACAGACTTTCTGGCACCGGAAATAGTTTAAGCCTAGTTAAACAGTGATGGGCCATGCGCAAAACATGCAAACACAGGTTTTTAAACAGAAAGATGAAAGGGATAGAAATAGCCCAAAATGGCCAGTAAAACAGATAGGCTGCCCAAAGCTTACCACTCTCACTGATGAACTGAGAAGCTTCCTTATATCTTAATAAGGTCTGGGCAACACAGAAACTACAAAACAGCACAGAATTCAGCAAAATCAGAAAACCGGACTCTACTGGTTATAAAAAGGTGGGAAACAAGTCAATAGATAGAATTTTTTTTTTTTTAAATTAACACAAATACAGTAAAACAGTTTTAAAGCAGAAAAATGGCTATCACACTTGAGTGTGTAGCCCTCAACTGTTGAAAAACACTTAAAAATTATCAAAGTGCAGACAGTATCAGAATTCAAAAAACAGCTCAAATAAGTTGCAAAGTTAATAAAAAATGCTCGGGATAGTGTGGCTAGTGTAAATAAGCAATAAAAAGCAAAACAGAGGTACTTAATCCACTCAAAGTCTCCCTTTTCTCTTTCTGCTGCTGTAGAACTCAGCATGACACCCAGGCAGGATCTTGCTGAGGTAATACAAGCACAAAAAATGCACAAACATGAGTTTTTAAACAGAAAGATAAAAGTGAATGAAATAGCCCAAAATGGCCAATAAAACTACAGATTCTGAGCTGGAACCACTCCTCCAGCGACAGATAGGCTGCTCAAAGCTCACCACTCTCACTGATGAACAGAGAAGCTTCCTTCTATCTTAATAAGGTCTGGGCAACACAGAAACTACAAAACAGCCCAGAATTCAGCAAAATCTGAAAACCGGACTCTACTGGTTATAGAAATGTGGGAAATGATTAGAGAGATAGTATTTTTTTATTTTGCTTTTTTTTTCATTAATTAAAACAGCTACAGTAAAACAAACACTTTTAAAACAGATGAATTGCTATCACACTTGAGTGTGTAGCCCTCAACAGGTCAATAGTTGAAAAGCACTTAAAAATGATTAGTTAGACCAGTTTTATAAACTTTAACACCACCACAGAAATGGGGTGGAACCAGTTTCAGAACAGATGAGAAAACAGCAAACAATGTCAGCAAATATATAAAATAATTCAGTCACACCAAGCACATTTCTAGCCATCTCCCTTACAAGCTCTGCTGTACTTACCCAGATATTTGGTAAATCATCACTGCCACACAGTGCATGTCTGAACTCTTCCCTGAACTCCACCTCACAATCACCCTTTTCCAGTTCCCACCATCTGATCCTTGGTGCTGTCCTCACACTCCTCCTCTTCTTGATCAGTGTCATCTTACAGACCAACAGTCTTTGCTGCCTAACTACACCTTCCCCTGTCACCACTTTACAGTCCTCAATCTCCTTCAAACTGTCCCTCCTATATTGGATATATTCCACCTGTGTGCATCTCTGTCCACTCTTGTATGCCACCCTATGCTCCTCCCTCTTGTTATAGTATGTATTCACCACAGCCATGTACATCCTTTCTGCAAAATCCACTACCAGCTCACCATCTGCATTCCTTTGCTTAACACCATACATACCCATCCCTTCCTCATCCTCTCTGTTCCCTTCACCAACATGGCCATTGAACTCTGCTGCAATCACCACTCTCTCATCTTCAGGTGCAGTCATCACTACATCATCCAAGTGACTTCACATTTCTCTTTCTCATCCACCGCACAAGCAACTTGCATAGCATATGCACTAACAACATTCATCATTACACCATCCATTTTCAGATTCATAAACATCACTCTATCAGACACTCATGTCGTCCTCCAAAAACACTCTTTGCATACTGTTCCATCAGGATAACCCTATACCCCCTTTCCCCTCCCATCCACACCCTAAGATTGTGACCTGTCTCCGATACACCTAGCCGTACTCCCCTTCCATCTGGTCACTTGCACACACAATATATCCACCTTCCTATAGCCATCATATCAACTAGCTCTGTCCCTATGTCTGTCATACTGCCAACATTAAAATTTCTTACCCTCACTACCACACTCCTAGCCTTTCTCCTCTCTTCTTGCCATATGAGTGTTGGACATCCACCAGGGTATGTCTGTCAATGGAAAGTCCACTGTGCTATTGAATGACTCAAGTGTGTTACAGCAATATTAAGAAAGTGTCACTAATTATGTCCTACTACCCCCATGTATGTGTGACATCCTACAGATGTCCTGCTCTAACGGGTTGAGAGGGATGACTGGGCAGCAAGAGTGTGAATACAGTGTGCCATATTCACATAGAACAGAAATGTGTATCAGGTATTACCTGTGCACAAGTCAGTATGAGTAGGTGCATCTGGCCACATCACAACAACAGACATGGGATGCAAAATGTCAGTTAAATAAGCTATACATGTTGTACACGTGCGTAATCTTAGTTATTGTGCATCCAACAGAGTGACATTTCTACAGCTACTGGTTGTTGCATTGCCTCGACACAGCCATGGGTACTACAATAAGCATGATTATCAGTTTGAAATTGGAGAGGTGTCCAACTGTGTTATGACTTTGTGTCCATACCTACTACAAACAGATATATGAACATCTACATAGCTGTATGGACTCAGCAATACCTTACTCGTAAAACCTGCCTCCACCAAAGTAGAGTAATCCCATTTGCTGGACAGCAGCAATACACAAACCACAGACTCGGTCCCTATATTGGCAGTATAGGGCAAATTAGGAGCTGGTTCCAACTTGGCATCAAGTCAGCCTTTGCCTGATCAAGCATATAATTTCACAGGTAGAGTATTGTAAGGCTAACTATGCGTACAAATTGGACACATCCACCAAGGCTAATCACAAGGCCATCTTCACATATGTCTGCAATCTCAGAGGCAACAAAACAACCCAGTAATGGTGGTCAGTCAGACCGCATACACACACAACATAGCTACAGCCAACCTGCTGCAAATAGGTTTAGGGCAAACATCACCCCTTAGCTCAGCATCACTATAGGTAGATATGCACAGCACTCACATCCCTCCCCTCATCACCAGTTATCAGGTACAAATTGCCTACTGAAAGATAAGTATCCATAGGACCTGATAACATCCATGTCCACATCCTACATGAACTCAGGCATGTGCTCCCAGCTCCATTACACACTGTAGTCACACCAAGCCTTGGCACCATCCACACCTCATCTGCATTGAAGACGGCCAATGTCATCCTTCTACACAGACATGAATGAGGAGTAGAGGATTATGAAATTAATTAGCCCTCATTATGGGGAATATGACACATCATGACCAGCAGTGCAATGCAAGCAGACACAATGCTGATAGATTACAGGGATATGGTGTGGCTGTGAGTGATGGCTACTGGTGTTCAATGTAGCTGTGCAGGTTCTGTACATACTGTTGCCAAATGTATGAGGTCCTGTGATGTGTTTCCCTTTTTATGTCTTCCAGGTGGAATGTCTCATCAACAAGGGTCTACTTTCTCAGCAGCTGAGACAAATATAATCATAGAAGCCATACTACAAAACCATGCCATAATGCTTGGCTGGAGCCAGAAACATCTGTGGGAGAGGACCGGCCTGTGAGACAACCTAGTCCACAGGTTAAAGGATGTTGGCCTGCATGTGCGTACAATCAAGAAGGTCCGTCATTGTGCAAATGACCTCATATACCATGCCTGGCAAAGGGCTGCTGCAGTGGCCAGGGACCACATAGCCACAGGTTGGGCCCAGCCATGCAGTCCCCACTGACACCCACTGAGGAGCTCCTTGGCAACCTTGGGGTACCCATCCCAGTACAACATCAGGGCACAGACCCCCACATGCTGGAGGTGTGTGGCACCCAGACAATGGATGAGGAGTGTGCAGGTAAGGCCCCAGTGGAGATTACTAGACTAGTGTTGCAGACATACTTGTATTTGTAGAGTATCTACGTACATGTGTCAGGTCAGATTGCAGTTGTGGATGGGGTTTTATAATGCACAGAAGTGCACATCTATGGTGAAGGACAGCAAATTGTGTAATATTGGGGGTTGTACTGTAAATGTACAGACATGCTGCATCCATTCTGTCCCAATGCCACATGTGAGTCCGCTGACAATACTTCTCTCCCACAGCTAACTAGGTCCATCCGGTCTGCATGTGGGACAGCAGCCTGAAGCTTGTGAGTATGGAATTATTTTGTTGTGGTTTGCCAATACTCCAGGCATGTAAAGGCCATGCAATGCACCATGCACAAAACTGTCACCATATTGCTTTATGTGCATGTTCACTTGTGGTGGGGTTAACTGCATTGCATCACAGTGGTCACCACAGGGAACTATCTGAAGAGAATGTAACATCCCTGTAGCATACCTCACAACCTGTCAGTGCAAGACTTCTGGACAGAGACCAACAAGATGGGGGGACAAATGGCCTAAGGTAGGGACATGTGGAAACATTGCTGTCATACAGTGGATATAAACAGTGTACACACCCCTGTTAAGATACCAGGTGTTTGTGATATATATACAAATTGAGACCACAATATGTTAGTCCACACCTTTTCCAACCTGTAATGTGACCTATGACATGTACAATTCAGTTGTAAAACCAATCAATCGGTTGGGCACCAAATATGGAGTATACAAACCTTACACCAAGCTGGATGCATATGTGTGCACACCCTTCAAATAATATTTTATTGCAGCAGCTTGTGATTTACTGACAGAACTCGGTCTGCTTGGGTACACACCTGCCATCAAATAAAGGCACTATGAGTAGCACAGTCTGCTGTCCAAGTAGGATATTCATGACATTTGCTCAGTTGCCTGCAACAGCCATGGCTTGCAGACAGCTTACAAAGCAGCAAAGGGATCACATATTTGAAAGGTATCCATCAAGAGTAGGGTACAACAACATTACCACAGCATTGCATCCACCATGGAACACAGTGGAGAAAGTTGTCAAAAGGTGGATTGAATATGGGACAACAGTGCTGTTAAAAAGAACCTGACGTCCCTCCAAAATGATGAAAAGACATGTCAAAACCTGGTCAGGAAGGCTGCTAGGAGACATACAGCAACACTGAGGGAGTTGCAGGAATCTCCTGCAAGTACTGGTGTTTGTACTACATGTGAGAACAATCTCCCATGTTCTGCATATGTCTGGCCTATGGGGTATGGTCAGAAGACGGAAGCATTTTCCCACACCAAAAAACATCCAGGGGTGGATACAATTTGCAATACGGCACATCAAGTCTCCCAAAGGCATATGTGAAAATGTGTTATGGTGCAATGAGACTATGGATTGACCTCACAGCCACAATACCAAAAGGTGTATGTGGTGCACAAGCAACACCCCTCTTTACCTGAACACCAACATCCCCATTATGAATCACTCTGATGGCAGTGGCCTGCTGTGGGGATGCTGTTCCAAAGCCAGAACTAGGCCTGTAGTCACAGTTGTGTTAATTCAGAACAGTTCAAAATAACACCCACATCAGACCAAAATAGATCAGGTGTCTGCAAGAACACTGAGGATGGAGAGGGGTGTCAGCCTTCAACATGACAAAGACCTGAAACATACACCCAAAGCTACCTAAGAAAGGCTCCACCTGAATGCACTAATGGTTATGGATTGGCCCAGCCAGAGCCTAGACCTACACCAGATAGACACACCCCAGTGTGACCTGACAAGGGCTGTACACATGAGCAGCCTTTGCAGTTGGGTGACCTTTGCATGGAAGAGTGGCCAAATAATGCCAAGTCAAGATGTGCCATGCTGATAGACATGTTCATAAGAAGAGTGATTGCTGTAAGTCACTTACAAGGTGCTTCAGCAAAGTATCATTAAAGGTGTGCACAGTTATGCAAACACCATATTGTACATATTGCAGTCATTATATTTTACATGCAACACATTTGTTTTTTTTATCGATTGCAAAGGTCATATGTCACATGAAAGGTGGGTTACATATTTTAATGCATTATTGTGGTGTCATCTCATATATTACAAGAACATGGCATGTTAACAGGGTTGTGTACACTTATCATATCCACTGTAAGCTTAGAAGGTTGGTGGTGCAACAGGAATTGTGTGATCATATATTTGCTGCTGGTTTGGAGGTCTGACATTCTAATGTATGTCATTAATCAGTGATGTCACTCCTCAGATCATCCCAGTTATGCATCATTGAAACACAGCGGTTGTGAGAAATAGAGCAAACATATGAGCCAGACATCTGTACATCCTGTGAGGATCTGTACAATTGTGAGGTATGTTCTATAGTACTTGCCACTGTGCTATACAGGTGAACAGCAATGATGTGTATATGGGTGTAGACTGTGCTGGGGAAGGGCCATCATATGCTAGCACTAATCACATATCCCAGAGCTCTATATTGTTAGTTACATGTATTAAAACTAGCTGTAATAAATTATGTTGAGGGCTGTGTGTCATGCATGTCACTATTTAAGTACTGTGTGGTCTGTGTAACAGATTTGTGCCACCTCACCTGTAAGTGTGTGTGTGTGTGTGTGTGTGTGTGTGTGTGTGTGTGTGTGTGTGTGTGTGTGTGTGTGTGCATGTGTGTGCGTGTGTGTGTATGTACCAGTCAACCTCAGAGTGCAGGTATTAATGTACATATGCTGGATTCCCCTCACAGGTGGCAATGGGGTTTGGGTTCCCTCCCACTTGGAAACTGATGTCATTATCTCTGCAAACTCTGACAATGATGATAGGAATAGTGAGTTATAAGTGGGGTTGTCAGGGGCTGAATTTATGCCATTGGTTGGCATCCCACTCTAGTCCACACCATCCCACACACAGTGATAATGCCCACACAAACCCCGTCATCACTGGCCACAAATGATGGACAGTTGGCAGGTGGTGGCATTGAACAGGCTAGTGTGGTGTCTATGGCATGTGTGAGTGTAGACACTTGCCATAGCCAGAGTGCAGGTGAGGTCAAACACAGGTGGATGGACAGGGGTGCTCACAGGAGGACCACTGCTCATCAATCCACTGTCGCACGTGCCACAGCAGGAGCCACCAGATGCATGTTTTGGGCTGTCATGGATGCACAGACACGTAGTGAATGCCACACCAGACAAATACTCAGGGTGGTGGATGCAACTCTTCCTGATTTACGTTCTGACATATATGACCATGTTGAGGTCACACATTAAATACTGAGGTCATGAATAGATGGTGGGGTGAGACCTTGGCAATCCTCAACCATGGCTATTCTGTGCTACAGCATGTGGTGGGAGATGGACATCACCCATGTGGATGTAGGTCAGCACAAACAACAGCTGAGAGTCTATGAGGAAATGCACCTTCACACTCCTGTTGTGGCAGTGACACCAGCACTACCAAACAAGGGTTGCTGCCCACATCACACTGGAGCAGCCCATGGGCACATGGTCCTGTCTGGTCCCGTCAGGGACATGGATCCACCAGTCAGCAGTCATCATCAGGAAGCAGTACTGCATCTGGACTTGGGCCTGGTGGTGTGACTGATACCCCTGGCAGGACCAGTTCCCGTATCCATGGCTGGAGACAGTGAACTAGACACCCTGCCATGTATGGTCTACAGCTGTCCAATGTACCCCTGTGTAGGGCAGCCACATGGCGTGACAGTGTGCATGCATACACACACACATCTGTATCACAGGTAGGTCACCTCCAGACACACACAGCACCTCTGCACAGACCATCTATTGGATACCCCTCCAAACACACACATGATGTCAACCATATGGCCCAGCCTGCGCCTCTGGCAAACCCACACCACACCCTGTGCATATGATGATACATATGCCACATCCCTGGCATCCATACCATTGATGCAGGACATGCTAATATGGCTCTGATGCACAGGTTGAATATAGTACAGTGTAGCTATGTAATACTAAGTAAGGTGCTGTCTGCTTGCATTTGTTATGGATACATATACAGGTGTAAGTACCTTATTAGCCAGGATGCATTATTGCTGTTAGTACCACTGACTGAATGTAGTCTGACATGCTGTATTCTGTTTGTGTTCCAGTTGCCTGTGTGTTTCCAAGCTGTGGCCCTGCAGACATTCCCAAGAGGGGTATGGCAGAGTGGGAAAACACTGATCATGTCATAGGAAAAATACAACTTTATATGTACATGCACCAGGTGTGTCTGCATGCAACAGTGTGGAGGGACACAGTTGTCAGACAGTGTGATCTTGCATACATACCCCTTGTCACAGACAGGTAGCCTTCAGACATGTCAGCTCAGTGTTGTGTAGTACCACAGGTTCATACATACAGAACACGTTATTGCAGTACTGTCAACAGGTCCCTCACAAATGTCAATACCTGTTGGTCCTGCCATTTCTTTCCCATATACTCAACCCTGATCCAGTTGATGAGGTCATGCATGATCCTGTGTATGACAGGTCTGTGGTATGTATTGCTGATTTCACTGGGTGGAACAGGGAGACAACATTGTATATCCTTTGCATACACACAGTAAGGACTGACACAGGGTATGTGCACACAGTAACATAAACACAGTTGGCAATAGACAGTTTAGTAACCCACATTTCCACCTTGATGTACTGTACTACTACATACATGTGACATGCCCCACAGAATTTATGCATTGGACATAGCACACTACCTCTTACAACACATAATGTTCTGAATGCCTTCATGGATGGTGAGATAACCCACCAGAAATAGGATGTGAAATCATCTATTGCTCCTACAAGTCTGGACAAGTGATAGTGTAGCAGATGTTGTATCAGCATGATGGATGTTTCAGTCAGGTATGATGCCTGATGCTGGCATGTATGTCACTACACTCACTGTGGCTGATTTGGCAACACTATCACATACATGGGCATTGTTAAGGGACACAGACCACATATAGGTTGCAAACATCTGGATATTCCATAGACATCTGTACAGAAGACTGGTATGGCATGCACAATGGTTTAACATGCCGCATGTGAGGTAGATGCCGTTATCATGCTGTATAAAGTATTGCCATCAGGAGGTGGTAAACAGGCACAGATGGTACATAAATCAAAATGGTATCAGCCAAACAGGATATGATCTTCAACTAAACACACATGCACACAGTTACCAGTAGTGAGATTACAGCCCCTAACTATCTAGTTATTTCTGCTATAGTGTTACGCCATTATCAGATGTGCCATGGTGCTTACATTATTTCAACTCATCCCAAGGTACTTCTAAGGTGAATAACATCAGCAGGCCTAGTAAAGTAGGGTGATGGGAAGTTTACAGGATGGTACACAACTCAAAATGGTGTAACACACACAGTATATGATTCTCACACAAAGAGTTCCCAGTCATGAGATTACAATGCCTACCTATCTCTACTATAGTAGTTACACAATTATCAGACACGCCACGGAGCTTACATATTTTCACTTAGTCCCAAGGTGCTTCTAAGATGAATGACATTAGCAGGTCTAGTAAAGTAGGGTTATGGGAAGTTTACAGGGTGGTACACAACTGAAAATGGTTTAACACACACAGTATATGATTCACACACACACACACACTTGTCAGTACAGAGATTAGAAACCCTGCCTATCTAGTTATTTGTACTATAGTGTTATGCAGTAGTGCTGATAACTGCACAGCTGAGGTAAACTGTTACAGGTGCAAGAAAGTCTGCCTTCAGTTTTCCCCTTAGATCTTGCTAGTTCTTTCTCTCCTGCACTTCAAATAGTCTAATAGTTTTGCATTTCAGCAAGTTTTTTTATCAATTATTCTAGCACACCGGAGAGCCATCAGCAGTAGTCGTTCCTCATGGAATTAGCTCCAGTACTTAGTAGTTATGACCACCCCTTCTGACATGATTAAAGTGCAGTTCTCTGTGCTTTTGCCCCTTAACCTGGTGCACTTGGGCATTCTGAGGCACTGTTGCAACTGCCTCATATAGACAGACAACCCTCTCATCTAAACTCCCAACACTCAGACTTGTGAGAGAT
Organism: Protopterus annectens; assembly: GCF_019279795.1. Lineage (NCBI taxonomy): Eukaryota > Metazoa > Chordata > Ceratodontiformes > Protopteridae > Protopterus > Protopterus annectens. The sequence continues at coordinate 1,975,789,125 of NC_056725.1, read as the reverse complement.
ACCCCTATATCACCGAACTGGAATATATGCACTCTCCAGTGAAGATTGGACTAGCTGGTCAAGAGGAGAAGGATCAACACCTGCAACACACCACATGGAACACATATCCCTCTAGAACACCCAGTATCATAGCTCTGACATACAAACAATAAACACACACCCACCTTCACAGAGGCACTCAATAGACATTTACCCAAACAGTGAAGACCACCAGTACCGCAGTACAAACAACAAATGATTGACTTAAACAATTGGCTTAAGTGTCTGCTGTCACGCTCATGGGATCCAGTATATGCCTGTTTGGGATGACATGATAGACACCCATGCAACCACCAAAATACAGCACAAACCACAGGATACATATCTCACCTACACAGTGTGCACCTCAACCTAAGCCCCAAAGGCCAACCACCTTGCCTGATACAGTAATCATATGTGAATCAACAGTGAGGCACACAGATGTCCCACACAATAGGTTGAACATGGAGGAGGTAACAGTCAGCTGTCTATCAGGTGCCAGAATCCACACATAACACATCCAGTCAGGTCACTCCACAACAACTACAAGTATAACTCTGTCATTGTCCATGTGTGTGTGAATGACCTGAGATGCACCTCTATGGACTTTATGAAAAGAGACATGGTATAGCTCTCAGATTATGTGGGCCAGGCAAGTATGACAGTAGCCCTGAGCAGTATACTACTGTCACCCAGAATGATACCGCAGTACAAACAACAAATGATTGACTTCAAAAATTGGCTTAAGTGTCTACTGTCATGCTCATGAGATCCAGTATCTGCCTGCTTGGAATGACATGATAGACTGAGATGGCTTGCCAGAGTTGTCCTGCATCTATCACCCCTGGGTTTCCAGGTACTGGCTAAGTGTTTTGGCACCCCTGTAGTGCCTTTTTAGGCGGTGTTACAAATCAAATTACTACCATAACAGCTATACGTATATGCAATCTGAGGGTCATGCTGCTCAACAGTAGACATCTACATCTCAAAATGCAGCCACTCAAAGCACTCATCAAAATAGAGAACATTGACATTTGTGCTGTAACGGAGACCTGGTTTACAGCAGCAGACAGCACCCCTGCACTACCAGCTTATAATTCATTCCACACCTGTCAGCCCCAAAACATGGACCAGAGCTACAAAGGGGGTGGTGTCTCCATATTAATAACAAATATGCACACATCAAGAGTAGTATCCAAGCATAATGCATCTGAGATACTTTGGGTACAACTGACATTGGGTAATGGTGCAACCCAGGTTATAGCCTGCTATAGGTCCACATCCATGTCCCTAGACTCTCAATCCACATTCCTCAACACTCTGGAAACTATCAAGGTCCAACCCAATGCTCTCATACTAGGAAATTTCAACTACACCTCCATCAACTGTGAAAGATACTCAAGCCCCAATACACTGGCCCAATGCTTCCTGGAATTCATCAGTTCCAATGCCCTGGAACAGCTCATTCTGACATCCAGTAGAGGAAGCAACATCCTTGACCTGTGTTGATTGCTAACATATGGGACCGTTGCATGACAACAGTAGTCAATCACTACCTGGTCAGATCCAACACAGAGTAATCATCATGGAAATCCACATCTCACACCCCCCCCCCCCCGCAAAGGTAACCACCTTGAAAAACTTCTCCAAAGCTGACTTTCGGCTGATAAGAACAGAGGTGGATAACTTCGCAGCACCCATGCCAATGGAAAATACCTGCATGACTAATGAATCATGCACAAGTGCACTGTACAAACATGTACATCAATGCATGGAACTAGCCATACCCAAGAGAACCATAACATTCTCCTCCAAACACTAGAGGCCAATCTGGTTGTCCCATGCCATTAATAACCTGTACAACAGAAGGAAGAAACTGTTGCAGAAAAAGGTGGAGTCCCAAGAGTGGTAAAACTCCCTTATTAGCCTCAACAACAATTTGAGATCCATCATGAAATTATCTAAAGCCATCTATGATGGCAGAAGTGCAGCAGACACTGACAACAATCACATATCCTTTGTTAGTGATATCAAGAACCTCCATGCCAATACCCAGAAGTGCTCTGAGTTACTGCACAATGCTACCTCCTATACTGAACCAAGAGATATTGCCAACATTCTTGCCACACATTTAGTGCCAGCTTTACCCCTCACTCCCACTAGGGGGAACAATCAGAATGCCAGAAGAATGCCAGGCACCCAGGATTACTGCCATCCAGGTTACACCTGCAATGTCCACGGGCAAGAATACAGCTTCCATGGGACCCCACATTATCCTTGGCTGTTCTCTACATGAACTACAAAGATACCTGACACCCATCTGTGTGCCCTGTTCAGTCACATCCTTATCTCAGGCTTTGTCCCTCCCAAATGGTGCACTGCTACAGTCATCCCTCTTCATAAAGGTGTGGCAACTACAGACCCTGGGAATTATCAGTCCATTAGCCGACGAGTCTGATATGTACAGCTATGGCTCACATCATCAGGGACTTGGTCAACAAACATACTGGTAATCTCCTAACTCTGGACCCCACACAGTTTGTGTTTGTGAAAGGTAGATCATGCTTGCTCAACCTGGTTGACTTCTTTGAGTCAGACACCAGGGCTGTGTATGACAGTAAGGCACTGCATGCAGCTTAAATCAATCTGGCCAAGGCTCTTGATACCATTCCTCAGTCAGAAATTATGGATGAACCCACCAAACTAGGCATCAACCCCGATATCACTGGGGGTTGCAAACTGGCTCACAGATAGAACACACATTGTGAAAGTAGCAAGCTCCAAGTCAGACTGCCAGCCAGTCATGAGTGGAGTCCTACAGGGATCACTCCTGGGTACTTTCCTGTTCAGCATGTACTTCTCAGGAGTCCAGGCCAACACAAAGAAACTCTGGCTGACCAAATTCATAGACAACTGCAAGCTGGCAGCCATCATTAACTCCACAAGTAATACAGACATCCTATAGAAAGGCCTGAACTGAGACAACTGACTGGTGTGGAAACCATGGCCTGAAGCTTAACTCCACAAAATGCATCATCAGCCCCTTTGGTAAAATCTCAGTTCCCACTAAGTACCACATTAATGGGAGCCCACTGAACACTGTAGGCATTATAAGAGATCTGGGGACACAGGTTGACAGCAACCTCTCCTTTAACCACCACATTGCCGCTGTGGTCAGGAAATCCTTCCATCTCATTACCAAGAGTTTTGCATCCAAGAAGGAGGTCATCATCTCTGTGTATTCTTCCCTCATTACACCAATTATCAAGTATAATGGCCAATTTGGCATGTACCTCACTAGATACCTGCAACAGCTGGAGAGACCACAGAAATACCTCACAATGAGGATCCTAGGCATGAAACACATGTCCTACACAGACAAACTCAGGAGACTCCAGCTATTTTCAGCCTCATATCACCTACTTAGAGGTAATCTCTCCTTGACTTGCAAAGCCATGTCTGACCCAGATATTTTACAAATGCTACATCTAAAGACATCCCAATCTCTCTGCACAACACACTGCAGGGACCTCAACCTCATTGCCACAATCAATACAACATGCTGGAGGGACAGGTTCCTCACCAAGAGACTTCAAATGCCTTGGAATAGACTTCTCATACATGTCAAGCAAAACAGCTAGATAACTATGTTCCAGCGATATCTTGATGAGTGGATGGGTAATATAATGTTCACTCCAGGATAACTCCAGTAGCTCTACTTAATGGGGTCACTGGGAACTAACATTGGGTGGCACAACAGCAGGGCACTTCTATAGGCTAGGCTTGTAACATATCCAGGGCCATTAGCCTAGTACGCACTTATGAACCTATAAGGGGAGTGACATCAGCATGGCTGATACAGTAGGCCAGTGGGTGTTTAACTTATCAAAATACTTTTTCCTGCAAAAATACAAAGTTACACACACATACTTATACACCCACACACACACACACACATTTGCCAGATCTGAGAGTAGAACCCCTGCATATCTTGTTATTTGTACTATAGTGTTACACAGTCATTGCATGCATTACAGAGCTTATTAGTCTGACAACTTCCACAGGTGCTGATAAGGGGAATGACATCAGCAGGACTAATAAAGTATGTCAGTGGGTGGGAGACTTATCAAAATACTTCTTTCTACAAACATCCACACTTTCACACACACTTAGACACCCACACACACACACATTTAGCAGATCCAAAAGTAGAACCCCTGCCTATCTAATTATTTGTACTATAGTGTTACACAGTTATTGCACGTGCTACACATCTTACTGGGTTGACAACTGGCCAAATGTGCTGATAAGGGGAATGACATCAGCAGGACTGATGAAGTAGGGCAGTGGGTGGGAGACTTATAGAAATACTTCTTCTTCTTACCAACATACACACACACACACACACACACACACACACACACACACTCATTTGCCAGATCACAAATTAGAACACCTGTCTAGCTAGTGATTTGCAGTATTGTGTTACACAGTTATTGCACACACTACGGAGATTATTGGGCTGACACCTGGCCAAAGGTGTTGATAAGGATAATGACATCAACAGGACTGATACAATAGGGTGGTGGGTGGGAGACTTATCAAAATACTTCTTCTTATCAACATACACACACATTCATTTGTCATATCTGAGATTAAACCCCCTGTTTAGCTAGTGATTTGTACTGCTGTGCTATGCAGTTATCATACACACTGCTGAGCTTACTGGGCTGTCAATTGGCCAAAGATGCTGATAAGGGGAATGACATCAGCAGGACTGATAAAGTAGGGCATTGGAAAGTGTTGTGGGTGGGAATGGCCTAAAACTGTTTCACCTACAACAAAAAAATAACACCCTCACTCTCACATACACAACTGTCACACACACACAGTTGCCAGTATTGAAATTAGAACCCCATACCTATATAGTTATTTCTACTATAGTGTTACACAGTTATCACATGTACTACAGAGCTTATAGGAGGTGATCAGTGTCCAATGGCACTTCTAAGGTGAATGAAAGCAGCAGGTTTTGTAAAGTAGGACAATGTGAAGTGTACTGAGTGGGAAGAGTCTTCTAATACTTGGACCTTTGGAGACACACACACACACACACACACACACACACACACACACACACACACACACACACACACACACACACACACACACACACACACACATGCACACACACACAGGCAGGTGATGTGATACTATAAACTCAACCTCGGTATTGTTACACAATGAGGCTCACCTTTTATGCAGGCACATGTGACTGTTTACAACTGGTATGCCACTATCCACAGCAGGATATCACTGTATGCCATTCAGGGTATCCATGTGTGTGACTCACTCTGTCTGTGTCCTCCTGTGTCTCTCTCTGTATCACTTTCTGTCTCTCAGTTCCCCACAATTATGTGTGTGTATGCTTGACATATGTTATCTGTTGCCCATATATATGTGTGTGTGTGTATCTCACACAACAGATGCAGATATATCACATATGGGCCACGTACAGCTAGCTGAGGGTAATCCTGTCTGATGTGTGTGTGTGGGGACAGTTGAGGTGTACATAACTGCCTGTATGCATGGACATATATACACAATACAGTCATATATTCCAATGTGGGTTCCAACATGTCCTGTGATTCTCTAAGTGTAGGAGCATGCCCAGTGTGACCTTCTATAGTTAGGGTGGGACTCCATTCCAGAGATACATGTACTTCAGTCCAGGGTTTTGTGTGCTACAGCCATACTTCTCAGGTGTACACAGGATTTTCCTCAGGGTACTTGTTTTGTTTAGCAGACATTTTCTGACATATCTGTAGTCTGAAACTGCAATGTATTGTGTCATTATCTAGTGCCAGACTTCCACAGATCATCACAGTGCTTTACCAGAGGAATAGTAGTTGTATGGTGCATAGACCAGTATTATGAGGGTAGCTATGTAAATTATTGCCTAACAAGGCCATTTGTGAGGTGTGGCTACAACCAGTGTAGTAATGACACACAGCTGTGTGAACAGTCCAGCAACCTGGTGATATACTTGCCAGGGATTTCCTGCTTGTGTGGTATCTTTCTAACCTGAGATGTCATATCCTTATGTGTGCATACCTTAGACCTGTACATTTTTTGGCAGGTTGTCCATGTGTTTGGCTAGAGGTTTCATCCTTTCTACATAAACATGTGTTTTTATGGCACGTTAGTTACATATAATTGAAGTGTGATGTTACAAAAATAATACAGACATTACTGTTTCTGAATACATAACTTTCAGTCAATTCCCACTACTGCAAAACCCTCACCCCACTAACTTCTTCAGTATGTAAGGGGGATATTTATAACACATGTCTATCATTGTGCCTTTGTTCCACTTTTCTTTCTGCCCTTATCCATACATCTTGCTGTCAGAGGTTGGGAGTTATGGGTGTGGGTACAGAGTGCATTCACCTGTGCAGGCATGTCCATTATTTGTAAAAGTAAACATAAGAAAAGGGATTATTTAGAATGACCACTGGCAACAGTACCATACACCACTTGTATTCACAAAAGCCTTGACACCTCTGCTACACATCCTTTAAGATGTCAGTAATATGTGCAGCATATTCCACATAGCACTGTGACTACCAGGCATGTCACTGGCAGAGCAGTGGGTATCACTGGCATGCATAACAGTTGGCACTGCAGTTATCTGCACATGGCCTGTCAAAGGCAGCACTGTGCCTAGGGCAGTACAAGACAATTGCCAGGAGGACATGCTGGCCAGATCCAGACAGTATTAACCACATATACACATAGCTCATTGACCCTTGCATATTGTGGACAGGCAACATGTTTTCACGTGTATTGGTACAGCCCTGCCAGTGTGTGCTATGCTGCTATTTCCATGCAAACATATATGTTACTGCATTTGTGTGGGTACATGAGGGGGCATACCTGCCCACTGTACACATCTGCACAGACTGTGCTGGTATTTGCTTTACATTTTGGTTCCATTTACCATACTATTGTGCCCTGTCCTGGGGACTGGAGGCATATCAGTAAAGAACCCAGGTCAGATTGTACTGCCATACATTTGAGTTTCAGACTTCTTACCCTTCATAGCCTTACTGCAACTGTGGGTCCTGCTGTGCTATCGCTTGTGAGTCTGTAGGGGGTCAATTCAACATTGCCACCATTTGTGTGCCTTTACCAGATAAGTCTCTGTGATTTTCTACAGCTGACTTGCTGTGTGGGTGTGAGGGGTGGTTATGGGACCCCCACCCTGGCATCCATGCCTGTGACCTATGACCCCTCAACTTAGTTGTCCCCACACCTATACTGCAGTGGGATTTGCCACCTTGGGTACTACTGCACAGTGTGTGGAAGCCAGTTTTGGTCAGACATTTCCTGGTGGCCAAAAGAGTTGTCAGTTGTGTGCTGCTATCCCAGTAGGCCACCCCATTCCCTTGCATGTATGCAGCATTACCACAGATATGCTAGCATAACATACTATTCCATTAATTTATTATTAAGAGCACTAACTTACCTTTTGCTTGCATCAGCTATGAGGACAGTGCTTGGGGGCCGCCTATGTTGGATGCACACAGTACACTGCCTATACATGGTAAGTTACAGGTAATGTGATGTGTGTGTCATCCATTTTACTGTGTGTGCAAGTCAGAGAGAGGTGTCAGTCCCTGGGATCCCTATAGTGTCAGTGTGTGTGCTATGCATTTCCTCTTTGCCAAGGGCTGAGCATACTGGGCATGCCTCCATCTGCCTACAGGAGCAGGCTCAGGGGCCTCCTCCTATGAGTCCCTCTGTGCCTGTGGGGACCTTGACAATGGTGGTGGGCTGTGTGACCCTTCCCCGTGCTGTTCCTGATGCAGCTGTTTATGCATGATCATATTGTGCAGCATGGCACATACTATGAACATGTGTGCACATGTGGCTGGACAGAACTGTAAGGCTCCACCAGATATGTCAAGGGAGTGGAACCATGACTTGAGCATCCCAAACACATGCTCTATAATGATCCTGGTTTGTGCATGTGCCTTATAATGGCATTCTTGTGTGGGTGGGTGTGCATTTCTGATGGGTGTCATCATCCACGGCTCCAGTGCATAGCCTGTATCCCCCACCAGATGGCCATATGGGATGCCCCCACTGGCAAATGCCTGGTACAGCTGTGACAAATGCCAGATGTGGGAGTCTTGATAGCTTCCAGGCCTGCCAGCACGCACATTCATGATAATGCCCTGGGCATTGCACATGACCTGACATCTGATGGAGGGGAAGCCCTTACGGTTTATGTAGACCATACTCTGTTCACCGGGTGGTGCTTTGATGTGGATGTGTGCGCAGTCTATAGCACTCAGTACTTCTGGGTATTCTGCTACATGGTAGAAGAGATGCATATTGCTGGTCCTCTCCTCACAGGTGTTGGGGAAGTAAATGTGCTCACTGGCATGTGGTAGCATAGCATCCAGGAACTGGTGGATTACCCTGGATGCAGATGCCTGTGAGAAACCCATCATGTCCCCAGTAGGTCTTTGGAAAGTACCTGTAGCTAGTATTCTTAAGGCTACACATACCTTGGTATCCACTGGGATGGGCTCCCCTCTGTGGGGTCTAGCTCTGAGTTGAGGCTGGCACAGCTCAGTGAGGTGCTGAAGTATGTCTCTGTCCACCCTGTAGCACTCTACTATCTCCAGATCATGTAGCCCCTGGTAGGTTACCCTAGGTCAGAACAATCTTCTCCTCCTCCTTGGTCTGTGGTGGTTGTCAGCATTATCCTCCTCTCTGCCCTCAGCCTCTAGCACATACTGATGTTTCAAAGTAATGGCAGCTCCTAATATTTTTCCATTTAAAATTCCCCCGCATGTTCACACTAATGGTTCAGATTTTGTGGGAAAAAAACAGACTGTAAGGTGTTTCCATACTTTATACTGTTGTGCTGCAGATGCTGCCTGTATGATTGGCTGACTATGATACATTCCAGCTGCCACCTATATTAGTCACGGCTTTGATTTGACCACTGTGAGTGTTGGAGGCATTACTGGCAATTTGTGCATTGTTGCCTTTATTCTGCTGTTTTTTTTTACTTTCATCTCCTCCCACTTTCAGCTATGCAGCCACCTGTCAGATGTATTATTATGTGCTTTGCCTGGCTCATTGTAAGTTGCAAAAGTTTCATATTAGTGATTTCTACTTAATTTCTCCTTTATTGTGCTGTTGCCCTTTAATTTTTTTTTACATCTCCTCCCAATTTTAGCTATGCAGCCACCTGCCAGACATATTATTGAGTGCTTTCAATGGCCCATTGTGTGTTGCGGTATCCCATATTGCTGTTTGTACTGCATTTCCCTTCTTCTGCTATTTCCTTTTTCTTTTCCTATATCCTTCCTGTTTAACCTCTGGTGCACTACCCAGACCTATTTAGCTAGTGTAAACTGCAAGAAATAGCCCTCCCCTGGCCACAAACATGCTCCTCTGTTCATGGAATAAGACTATACAGCCTCAGACACACCCCCACGCTTAGCTGTGCTTAGCTAGGCACAAACCTGGCCAATGGAGCTCCAATGTGGTTTTATCAAGCATGACACACCTCCTTTTCAAGTTAGTTGTTCCTCCTGTCTACACAGTGGTGTTAGAACACCTACACAGTTAAGTGCAGTGTGACACTTAGAAGAAATTTGTGATTCAGTATAAGCCCCTCATTAACATACCCCACTGCCTTACTCCATAGTTACTGCACTACACAAGAGCCTTCCCCCTTAGCAACCATTGTTTCCCGCCATTGTTTTGAATCTGCTTGCTACTAAATATAATAGCAGCTTTCACATAAAATGGACTTTTCTCTTTTTTTTTTTTTATTTTCCCCACCATCCCATTTGCACGGTGCTGCCCTATGCTTAAATGGCCAAGATCGGCCAAGCAAAATAAACATTTATTTTTATAAAAATTAAACACTTTCCCATGCCAATGGCTATATATTTGGCCATTGGCATGGCCAACCACTTTAATACATGCTTTTATAGGAGCTGTCATGGCTCCATTTTCTTTTTTGCAGAAATGTATATGGTTAGTAACCGAATACAATTCTGCATCTTACACTGTTCCTGCATAAGGACCTGCCTACTTCCTGGATTACTAAATCAGCTCATTTGCATGTTTTTCACCAGCAAATGAGCTGATTACATACTGCATGGCTTTCCATGCAGGAACAGTGTAGGGCCACTCGTGCACATCAAAACGACACATTTGCGGATCGCTCGGTGGCCATATTCTGTGCAGGAACTGTTACACTGTTCCTGCATGGAATTTTTCGTTAGTGAATCCAGAGTTTTGTTTTATAAATGGTGGAGACAGAATGTGGAATAGAAGAAACTCTTCTCAAGATATTATTAACCTCTGGAATTGAAAGGTCTGAACAAAGAACATTTCAAAGACAACAGAGGTTCATGATTCACAGGCAACAGTGACATTTTAGCCCTTTGGATTGCACATTAAACCAAGTCTCACTCTGTCTGAACTACTGATAGCTAATATGGAGGTTAAAGATCCCCTAAAATATAACAGTTCTATAATCACAAATCCAGTAAGTAAATCCAAATTTCTATACCAGCTGACTCATAAAAGGAAAGTTAAGACAGGACTTGTATAATGGGCTACCCAAAGAAAATCAAAATCTAGCCACTTGTTCACTTTCAAGAAGCGCGGGAATTGCATTTTCAGTTTTATTTCTTTCAAAATTCCTTGCCATTTGAATCTGTGCATTGCAGAAAAACTGCCACCTCTTCCAAATAATTACCCATAATGTCATATTAAATGTTCTGTATCAAGGGCCTTCCAAACAATCCAATATCATCCATACTTTAAACCCCCTAAAGCTAGTATTGTGAATATCACTGGCCTCCATAATCTCAAAAAAAGTCAAAGTTTCTAAATCTACTTCTCTGTATCAAATATCTTTTGACATTTCCTCCAAATAAAAAACAGTCCAGAAGACTACATTGTCTCATTTTTCATTGTAGTTAGCGTTACCTTTCATAAATAGTATGCCACACAAAAGCCAGAAAAAAAAACTGTCATATAGCATAGCATTATTTTACCACATCAGTTTCAAATTTAAACTCCATAATTATCTATAGTTTCCCCATGACCTTTTCAGAATACTCCACTGAAATTCTCTGCTTTGCAACCTTTGACACAGCTGTTCCATCAATGTCAAGGATAACTCATGTGCTCATACCAAATAATGCCCTTCCTATGTAACCACCCTGGTCTATGACTGACTGACCTGAACTTCCTGGCACTACCTCACCACTCCCATCATGAGAGATATGGATCCTCTGATATTCTACATCTCAGAATGAAACCTCATAAGATAGTCAATAAAATATCTATTATGAATATGGATTCAAAAGAAAAACAAAAATTGTTGGATATACAGTGCATCTACAGGGTCATAGGTTCATAAGCATATAGCAGGCTAATGACCACCAGGCTCTTTATAAACATAGTGATGCAATCCAACCCAATTGTGCCCCTATGTATCATGGACATTTATTAGGAGGGGGTGTTAGGAAGTTTCTAGAGGTTATGGGGGTATGCTAGTTTGGACATTACGGTCTTCCTCTATCAGAGACATGGGGTACAGATCTGGGGTGAATTTACAATTCCCCAGCCATTGGTCAAGGTTATGCTTAAATAAGTTTAAGAATGGACTCTGGTTCACATGGATGTGGACCCTGTTCCAGAGTATGGGAATCCTCTGAGATACATATCTGTCTCACCAACATGTCTTTTTTATGTCACAAGCAAAATTGAAATACTTGGATCTAGTGGTTCAGGTGCTATTCATTTTGCAGATGTGCAAAATATCCATCAGAGCTGGATCTGAGGATGTCTTTTATGCAGAGCCAGATCTTGGTCAAATGGGGCCCTAGGCAGGGTAATGGATGAGGGCCCGCTACACACATCAGCTCCCTCATCCCCCACCCCCACCCACAGCCATTACAGTGTCCCATTAGTTGGCTATTATTCCAACTTACCATAACACTGTTCAAACCTGTCAGTGTCCAAACTATTTTCTTTTATACTTCTGTAATAATAATCTTCTTCTTCTTTCGGCTGCTTCCATCAGGGGTCGCCACAGCAGATCAACTGTTTCCATTTCTTCCTGTTCTCTGCATCTTGCTCTATCACACCAACCACCTGCATGTCCTCTCTCACCACATCCATAAACCTTATCTTAAGCCTTCCTCTTTTCCTGTTACCTGGCAGCTTCATCCTTAGCATCTTTTTCCCAATATACTCTGCATCCCTCTTCAGCACATGTCCAAACCAACGTAATCTTGCCTCTCTGGCTTTGTCTCCAAACCTTCCAATCTGGGCTGACCCTCTAATATACTTATTCCTAATCCTGTCCATCCTCATCACACCCAGTGCAAATCTTAACATCTTCAACTCTGCCACGTCAAGCTCTGACTTCTGCCTTTTTGTCAGTGCCACTGTCTCCAACCCATATAACATAGCTGGTCTCACTACCCTCTTGTAGACCTTCCCTTTCACTCTTACTGGTACTCGTTTGTCACAAATCTCTCCTGACACTCTTCTCCACCCACTAAATCTTGCCTGTACTCTCTTCTTCACCTCTCTTCCACACTCACCATTACTCTGAAGTGTTGATACCAAGTATTTAAACTCATTCACCTTTGCCACCTCTACTCCCTTCATCCTCACCATTCCTCTATCCTCCCTCTCATTCAAACACATATATTCTCAGTCCTGCTGACCTTCATTCCTCTTCTCCCTAGAGCATATCTCTATCTCTCTAGGGTCTCCTCCACCTGTTCCCTACTCTCACTACAGATCACAATGTCATCTGCAAACATCATAGTCCACGGGGACTCCTGTCTGATCTCATCTGTCAACCTGTCCATCACCATTACAAATAAGAAAGGGCTCAGAGCTGAACCTTGATGCAATCCCACCTCCACCTTAAATGCATCCATCACTCCTACCGCAGACCTCACTGCTGTCACACTACCCTCGTACATATCCTGTACCACTCTTACATACTTCTCTGACAATCCTGACTTCCTCATACAATACCACAACTCCTCTCTAGGCACCCTGTCATATGCTTTCTCTAAATCCACAAAGACACAATGCAACTCCTTCTGACATTTTCTATACTTCTCCTTCAACACTCTCAAAGCAAACATCGCATCTGTAGTGCTCTTTCCTGGCATGAAACCATACTGCTGATCACTAATCATCATCTCCCTTCTTAACCTAGCTTCCACTACTCTTTCCCATAACTTCATGCTGTGACTGATCAGTTTAATCCCTCTGTAGTTACTACAGCTCTGCACATCACCCTTATTCTTAAAAATCAGTACCAAAACACTTTTTCTCCATTCCTCAGGTATCTTCTCACTTTCCAAGATTTCATTAAACAATCTAGTTAAAAACTCCACTGCCATTTCACCTAATCACCTCCATTCTTCCACAGGTATGTCATCTGGACCAACAGCCTTTCCGTTCTTCATCCTCTTCATAGCTATCCTTACTTCCTCCTAGCTAATCCACTGCACTTCATGATTCACTATCAGGACATCATCCAACCTTCTCTCCCTCTCATTCTCTTCATTTATCAGCCCCTCAAAGTACTCTTTCCTTCTGCTCAACATACTCTCCTCGCTTGTGAGTGTATTTCCCTCATTATCCTTTATCACCCTTACCTGCTGCACATCTTTACTACCTCGGTCCCTCTGTCTAGCCAATCAGTACAGGTCCTTTTCTCCCTCCTTAGTGTCCAGCCTTTTATACAACTCATCATACACCTTATCCTTAGCCTTCACCACCTCTCTCTCTGCCATGCACCTCATCTCCTTATACTCTTGTCTACTTTCTTCATCTCTCTGACAATCCCACTTCTTTGCCAACCTCTTTCTCTGTATACTCTCCTGTACTTCTTCATTCCACCACCAGGTCTCCTTGTCCTCCTTCCTCTTTCCAGATGTCACACCAAGCATCTTTCTCACCATCTCTCTTACTAGCTCTGCTGTAGTTACCCAGCTATTCGGTAACTCTTCACTGCCACCCAGTGCCTGTCTTAACTCTTCCCTGAGCATCACCTCACAATTACCATTTTTCAATTTCCACCATTTGATCCTTGGTGCTGCCCTCACACTCATCCTCCACTTCTTGATCACCAATGTCATCCTACAAACCACCATCCTATGCTGCCTAACTACACTTTCCCCTGCCACCGCTTTACAGTCTCCAATCTCCTTCAGACTGGCCCTTCTACATAAGATATAATCCACCTGTGTGCATCTTCCTCCACTCTTGTATGTCACCCTATGCTCCTCCCTCTCGTTAAAATACGTATTCAACATAGCCATGTCCATCCTTTTCGCAAAATCCACTACCATCTGACCTTCTGCATTCCTTTGCTTAACACCATACCTACCCATCACTTCCTCATCCCCTCTGTTCCCTTCACCAACATGCCCATTGAAATCTGCTCCAATCACCAGTCTCTCACCCTTGGGTACAGTCATCACCACTTCATCCAACTCACTCCAAAATTTTTCTTTCTTATCCATCGCACACCCAACTTGTGGAGCATATGCATTAACAACATTCATTAATACACCATCAATTTCCAGCTTCATAAACATCACTCTATCCGACACTCTTTTCACCTCCAAAACACTTTTGGCATACTGTTCCTTCAGGATAATGCCTACACCATTTCTCCTCCCATCCACACCATGATAAAATAATTTGAGCCCACCTCCGATGCACTTAGCCTTGCTCCCCTTCCATCTGGTCTCTTGCACACACAATATACCAACCTTCCTTCGGTCCATCATATCAGCTAGCTCTCTCCCTATACCAGTCATACTGCCAACATTCAAATTTCTGACCCTCACTATCACAGTTCTAGCCTTTACCTGCCTTCGGCCATGCCTTCTGCCTCTTCTCCTCCTTCGGCCAACAGTAGCCTAAATTCCGCCAGCACCCTGTTGGCCAACAGTACTGGTGGTGGTCGTTGTTAACCTGGGCCTCGACCAATCCGATATGTATATGTGTACTTTTGTCTGCATGTATGATTTGGCAAAATTTTATGCCGGATGCCCTTTCTGATGCAACCCTCCCGATTTATCCAGGCTTGGGACCGGCACAAAGAAATGCACTGGTTTGTGCATTTATTATTACTTCTATAATCATAATAATAACAACAACAACAGATATTTGGATTTAATTTAAAACTTTTATTTAAAATTTTATAAACATTTGCTAAACAAACAGTACAGTTTCAGAGTGAAAACAGACTTAGCATGAGCAGTAAACTTTTCTGCCTTGAAACGGCATTGAAACTCACATGCAAAGAAAATGCATCTGGCCAGTAGTGGATAAAGTTTACCTTTGGGGTCTTTTCAAACACTAGGCCCCTTGCAAGCATAGCAGAACCATGCAAACATGCATGAGTTCTTTGATTTGCCTTCCTGATTGTATTAATGCATTCTTGGCATTGAATTTTAGTCTGCAACTTTAGCACCAATTATTTGTCTGCGTTAAACCATCTTGTAAGATGTTTGTGTCATTGGAGGAATCTATGATAGTTCCCAATTGCAGTCAGCTATAAACTTGGTCAACCAAAGGCCCCTGACATTAACCTTTACCTCTGAAAAGTAGATACTAAATAGGAGAGACCTCAGCATGGAGTCCCAAGGTACCCTGCTGGTAATCAGTCTCTTAGTGGAGCTACTATCATCACGCCTGACTTCCTGGGTCCTGTCTATGAGCCAACTGGCAATCCAGCAAGTTATGTAGTGGTTTATGCCCAGTTCAGTGAGTCTATCAACTATGCCGGAGTGGGGTATTGTATCAAAAGCCTTAGCCAGGTCCAGGTAGGGTGTATGCACCACTATCCCCTCATCCATTGCCTTGGTGACCTTCTCATAGAAGTCCACCAGGTAGAGCAGGCATGATCTTCCTTTGACAAAGGAAAACTGAGCTGGTTTCAGTGTCTGAAGGTTGCCTATGGCTTTGTTGATCATTTCCATGATAATTTGTTACCTACCTTTGTATATTAGACTAGTAAGACTAATAAGTCTGTAGTTTTCAGGGTCAGTTGATGGTCCACCCTCGTGAAGTGGGATGACTGTTGAAGTCCTCCATTCTCATGGTACATTGCCTGTTTTGAGGCTATAGTTGAAAAGTGCCTCAAGTGGTCCTGATAGGCTATATTCCAAGTTATTTAGGAGGCATCTCAGGATATTATTGGGGCTCATTGAGACTATTTATGGCTATAGCAAGAGCTACCAGGACATGCTCTGTTAATAGTTGGGGGATATGGTAATTGGTCTTTCATAGGAGGAGGCAGGAGGGGGAGCGGGGGTCGAAGTTTGAGCTGAATTTGTCAGGCAGTAAATTTGCAATGTTGCTCTGCTCAGGGAAGCTGATACCGCAATATATACTATATGGCTTGGTATGGGATTTAACCTGCATCCACAAAAAACAAATCAACAAAAATGACAAGTCTGCTTCTTTCAAAGTGGTAACTAAAATATTTCCCCGAGTCATTTGCCATTTCTGCCACCTACCCAATAAGCCCCTCTCTATCCATAAAGTAACATACCAGTCTGATACTGTTCTATCTGAATAACTAAGCAGTACCCCAAGTGTGCTTAATTAACCACCACTGACCCAAGTGACCATGCTTTGTACATTCCAGACACTACTATACTATCCTATCAGAACAGGTGGTTCTGCAAAACATGCAGATTACATTTCTGTTCAAATTTTTCAGAAAATGTCTACACTTCTCTGAAAATCAGTCCCATCTTTCTTCTGAAATATTGCTTACAGCCAAGTGTTTGATGTAGCTGAGGCATCTTCTGAAATAGGTACCATGTAAAGAAAAGGCTTCTGTGTCAAAACTAGCCCCATTATGATCTCTAGAAAAGGGATTAAAGTACAAAATAAATGAAATGGGACTTTCAGGACCCTGCAGTGGTTTCTACCAAGAAGGTATTCTGATCAGTACTGAATCATTTACAAGAATATATGCCATGTATAGGCTATAAAAGGATTTAAGGAAATCAAATACTAAAGGAGAAAACCCTTTCAAAGTGCATAAATAACCATAGTAAAGCAGGGTTCACATTATCAAATGCATTCATCAGAATCAAGAAAATTAACTCTTCCATTCCCCATGGTTGTTTAAACAAATACTTGAAAAACACAGAAGGGATTAATTCCTTTCCTTAATTATCCACAGTATTGAAATTCACAAGACAATATATCATTGATTGTTTTTATAATTTATATTTAGTGAATTTTAGACTGTGTGAAAAAAATGCACACATGCAGTCCTTACAGCTGCAATTTAACTAAACAAGCTCATCCTAATGAACACACAAACAGTAAAACCTTTGTATACACCACACAAAATAGCAAACAGGTCAGTATGCATAAATTACTGTCCTCCATACTACTGTCTATTCATTTACAGATGCATACATGACCACATAGACGGAAAGCACAGTAACCCATTTATTGGCTGGCATAATTTAGTTATAAGTTTTATCCACAATTGCTAATCAATATTAAGAAAGTTCATCCAGTGCTCCACTGACTCCCTGTCCCACTTTTTTTGTAGCTAAAATATCAAACATCTTTAGTTCAGGCTTGTGATATTACCACATCTTCCATACAAATCCAGTTTATCACTGCTTTTAAATATATATATATATATATATACATATATATATATATATATATATATATATATATATATATATATATATATATGCCAGCTCATCTAAACTTGGTACAATGACCATCAGAAATGTTGTCATCATTATGAGGGTTTCATAATGTCCATCCACTGACCCCAACCAGCACTGCAACAGTTACCTAATGTATCTAAAACGCACTTTAGTATAATTGTCTTTCAATATGAATATTTTCTTTGAACAAAATATTTTCAGATCTGACTGATGTATTGACCAAATGTCAATCAATCAATCAATCAATCAATCAATCAATCAATCAATAAATAAATATGTCTGTATGGCCAGTAATCAACACCCATTCCCACATACTCAAAAACCATGGAGAAAGATGGCAGTGGATAGCTGCTACGCAAGTTTTTGCTAAGAAGAAATACTAGTTGGCTAACAAAAAGATTAACAGAGGAATTGCAATAGCAAAGAACAAAGCATCAAATGGACTCCATCAGCTTCTGGAAAGTGACTCAGTAGATGGCACCTAGAAACTGTATTAGGTTGCAAGGCAAAGTCAAGAAGATAAAGAAGGTAGTCAGGCACCCTTCATATGGTATACCAGCAACAACCTGCTCATCAGTCCACACGACATCAAAGACAGATGTAAGTTCTTCCTCCAGCAACTTCTGAATGAAGAAAACACCACAGAAACTGTACTGTACCAGACATGGCCTACAATGAAGAAAGTGGTAGAGCTCACTATAGAAGAAGTAAAAACAGCACTAAGGAAAATGAATTCAGGAAAACCAGGACGCTTAGATGGGGTCACAGAAGATATGATCAAAATGTTGGGTGAAACAGGCAAAATGGCTCTAGGGGTACTAATAAAAAGGATGGAGACAAATGCAGTATCCCATACTGAAGAATAACCATACTAGTGCCAGTGTACAAGAACAGAAGGGACATCCACTATAGGCAGTACAGAGGTACCAAGCAGCTGTCACACTGCATCAAAGTTTTGGAGAGGGTGACTGATAAATGAATACATATAGTAGTAGAAAGTAAGATGGGAGATGAGCAGTTTGGATTCAGATTAGGATGCAGCAGAAACAACCTGATGTTTGCAGTGAGTCAAAATATTGAAAAGTCAAGGTCCCAAGAAAGCAGATTTGGGCAGTACTGCAGTGATTTGAAGTCCTAGAAACATTGGTAGAATTCATTATCATCAGCATCATTAACCCCCTTTTTTCCCATTTTCTACATGGGGTCAGGGTGTCATGTCAATTGTTGCCATTTCTTATATTCAATGTCACTCTCCTGCCTTCTTCAACACTCATGGCTTACTACTGCAGGTCTTCTCTCACACAGTCTATCCACCTCTTTGCTGGACACCCTTGTTTTGTCTTGCCATCTTCATGTCTGTCCCAAATCACCTTCAACAGATTGTCTTCTACTTTCTGCACATGTGTCTGAACCATGGTAATCTGTTCCCGTTGATCTTTTCTGCAATTGGAGTTACTTTGGCTTCTGCTCTGATGTCCTCATTTCTTCATCTGTCCCACAGTGTGTATCTTACCACCTATCCCTGGCACTTCATCTCCTTTACCTCTAGCTTCTTCAGCTGCTCTACATTTACTGCCAAGGTTTCCATACTATACAGTAGTACTGGTCACACAACTGTTTTGTACACATTACTTTTCAGTTTCTTTGGCATTCTTCTGTCATACTACACCTTACCCTCTGTGTCAGTTGGCTGCAGTCCCTCTGATTTTAGATGTGACCTCCTCATTCAGACTTTCCTTCTCCTCAACCATCCCTCATAGATATTGGAAGCTTTCAACCTGTTCCACTATTTTCCCTTCTATATCAATTCTCATCTTCTTCTGAATTCCACCATTTTCTGCCATTACAACTGTCTTATCTGTACTCAGTTTCATCCCATGTGTCTTCAGTTTTGCATTACATTCCCCTTTCCTTTGCTGACATTCTTGTTCAGTCTGCCTGTAACGCCATGACATCCATATACAGCATTTGTGTTGATCTGTTCCCTCCAACCTGTCTGCTACTGTACTCTATCACAAGTATGAATAGCAGTGGGCTCAGAGCTGCACCCAGGTGCACACCCACTCATACTGGGACCCCCTCTGTGAGACCGAATACTATTTGTACTTAAGTCATTGGGTCCTTGTACATAGCTTGCATTAATTCTACCAATGTTTCTGGGTTTGTAACCACCACAGGACTGACCAAATCATTTTTTTGAGACAGTGTCATATGCTTTGTCCAAGTCTAGGAATGCCCAGTTGGACTCTTTCCTCGTCTCTAGTTTCTTCTCAACTACCTGTCTCATTGTAAACATCAGATCAGTTGTGCTGCATCCTGATCTGAATCCAAACTGTTCATCTCCCATCTTACTTTCTACTACTCTGCATATTCATTTATCAATCACCCTCTCCAGAACGTTCATGCAATGTGACAGGAGTTGATACTTCTGTACTGCCCACAGTTGTGGTTATCCCCTTTGTTCTTAACAACTGGCACTAGTATGCATATTCTCCAGTCATCTGGAATATGCCTTACTCTCCACACTGCTATGAGTACTCTTGTGAGCCATTTCTACCCATCTCACCCAGCATCTTTATCATATCTTCTATGACATCACCTGAGCCTGCTGCTTTCTCTGACTTAATTTTCCTTTCTGCTGTTCTTAATTCTTCTCTGGTAGGCTTCTCCTCTTCTCTAATCATAGGCTGTGTCTGGGGTAGTACAGCTTCTGTGGGGATTTCTTCATTCAGAAGTGCTGGAAGTACTCCTTCCATTTGCCTTTGATATTCTTTGAACTGCTGAGCAGGTTGTTGCTGGCATCCCTTGTGAAGGGTGTGATGACTGGGGAGAGATGGGCGAAGGCTGCCAGCCTAGTCCAATACAATTTGATACATAATTCTATCAACTGTATAAATAAATGTAAAATACAGGCATGTTTCTTGATAATAAATGTAAAATACAGGCATGTTTCTTGAGTGTAAAAAATACTGTAAAACGTGGAACTGCAAAATATGTGGCAACATTGCACTCATTGACCCAGTGAAGCATGGTGTGGCCCTTTCATGTTAGAATTCGGCTCCACTGTGGCTGGATGTAGGTTTTATGCTCATTGTTTTAAGGCTAAAGTTTATGACCAGAATTTAGATGTGGAAGGTGCTTTATTGCTCTAGTTTCTGCTAGACTGTATATGTGAAATGTCTTCTATTGTTGTAAGTTTCTGTGCAGGTGTTAGATTGCTAAATAATGCAGTTTGTGGCCTGAGAACTCAGACCAGGTGTTAAGACGATGCAGTTTGTTTGCCTGGAAAACCTAAGTATCAAAAATGATGTAATTTGGGGAGGGACCAAGCAAACATGTTTGTTAGTAATGTTTAAATACTATTTCTCACAAGAGACTGAAAGCATTTTGACTTTGGACATCTGAGTTATCAGCACTCTGCCTTATGCTCACATGTAGGTTTTAGCACTGTGATTTCTTGTACAAATAGTTAAAGCTAGTAAAGATTAATTAGGTATTTTTCTTTGAAATCAGACCTGTCCTACTGTATTATTTTAAGTTTCTGTGTGATCTGTGAACTCTTAGATATCTCTGTGGTGTAGTAGTTTTGTCTTGTGTTTTAATTATTTATTATTAAATATTTTTTAAAACCTTCTACCTGTGGTTGATTTGTGTGGAGATAAGCTCTAGAGTACATTGCATATTTATAGAGGTTATTGTAATAGACTACTCTAAAGTAAGCCTTGACTGTTAGTCATGCTACCATTGAATACTAATATTGCACAGTAATAATTGGACACCCTTTTAAGGGCCTTCTAGTAGCTGATATTATTAACTGGGTGGTGGCAGTAATTACTACCGTATAGTCTGGGTAAAGGGGCACAGTTGGAAAATCTGTGTCAGCCTTTCCCAGGAGTGTCTGTGAAGTTGTATAAATACTTATCTCAAAGTGTGTGTGTGTGTTGTGTCAGCTACTTGGCAGGGACACGAACCACTGGTTGGACAGAGAGGGTACTGGAGGGTTTAGCTTGCCCAGTTAGGCTGAGACCTGGACCCTATTGCTGTGCCAATGGGGAGTCTTATTGGGGACCTCATGAGCATGGGAGTTACAAGTCCCAGACTGACTGTGATCTCTGTGTGCACTTAAGGGAAATTGTACTTTACTTTGTGTATTAGTTATCCTTTCCTCTCTTCTATGAGACGACCTCCCTGGTGTTAGTGGTAAGGATTGAGGCTCCTTGATTGCTGGGCCAGGGCATGGTCATCACAAAGGGTATCTGACTATCTTAAAAATCTTTCTGTCTTTGTCTTGTAACTTGATATAGTTTTGTTGTGCTCCCTACTAGCTTACTTTCCAAAAGCCGGTAGAGTGATTCTGATACCTTGTTCTTTGCTATTGCATCTCTTTTCTTAGCTTCTTTGTTATCCAACTAGTACTCCTTCTGAGTCTGGTCCATCTTTCTACCTCCAACTGTTTCCTGCATGCCTTCTTTCTTTTGATGACTTCCCAGATTTCTGCATACCACCACCAGCTTTCCTTATGTACCTTATATCCATAATCTGTTCTGTAGTCCTCACCCATGCTGTTTTGAGATGTTGCCATTATTTTTCAACTCCACCTATTTCCTCTTCTTGAAGTGCTAGAGCACTGAGTAATTCCTTGAACTGTTGTGCTTTCTCTCCAGTCAACTTCCAGGTCTTCAGCCTGGCCTCTGTTGACCTCAGAGCCTTCTCTGACCACTGCTTGTAGCTTATTGTGGCAACCAGTGTTTTATGTTTGTCAGCCTACTGTTTCATGGCGGATGACTTTGCAATCACTGATTCTACTCAAGTGCCCTTTTCTTACTAGGAGTAAGTCTACCTGACTCACATGCTCTTTTATGTGATCTTGTGATTGTCTCTCTTTCTGAACCATCTGTTAGCTACCATTAAGCCATTTGCCAGACAGAAATCTATAATGGCTTATCCTTCTTTACTCCTATTGCCCCATCCATGTGGCCCCATGCACTCCTCATATCCTGTTCTCTTTGCTCCACTATGTGCATTCACGTCATCCATTATCAACACCAATTCCTGTCGGACTGCTTTATGTAGTAGGCACTGCAACTGCTGTCTGAATGCACTCTTCCTTGCTATCACAACCCTGCTTTGGAGCATAGGCAGATATTGTGAATATTGCCATATAATTAGCCTGGAGTCTGATTGCCATGAGTCTGCCACTATGATATCCCTCACTGTATTATGAAGCCTCTCCCTCGATACAGTTCCCACACCATTTACAGTCTGTCTTCCTCCTGAGTAGTAGGCTCTCAATCCCAAGCAAAGTGAGTTTGCTGCACTGCCCTTCCATAAACTCATTATGTCCAGCCTTTTCCATACCATCATGTCGTCCACTTCCAAGCTGCGTCCTGCTGTCAGTGAACCTACAATGTGTAACAATCCATAGTTCAGTTTGGCAAGTTTTACATACAGCTTTTGCTCAATAGAGCTATCCCAGGTAACCCAAGTTGGACATCTGCACATTGGCTGGCCAATAGCTTATTGACCCATGGCTGCTGGGCTTTATGGCGGGCACACACTGGCCAATAGGAGCACATACACCCCTCACACCGTGTAGGTCAGAGTAGGTTGGCTCCTCAAAATACTTATCACCGGCAAATACCCATACCCATTTCGTGAAATTAGTCAAAGCAATTAAATCACCTAGAGACATATTTTACACCATTGAAAGATTAGCCCTGCCAAGTGTGGTCTGTGGTCCATGTTCTCCTATCTTGACTATACTGTGCACCACAGTAGATACCCAAAATTGTCACTTTGTACAACTCTTCTCCCAATAGGGTACCATGCAGAGTTTGTGCTGTTGTCCACAGCTATATTCTTTGGTGAGTATGGGATGGAAATACTCAGCAAGTTTTACAGAGGTGGGAGGAAACCCACAGAGACACCGGGAGAACATGTAAACTCCAAACAGGCAGTGGCTGGAGGACAGGAATGAACCTTGTTCCTTGTACTTGGAAAGCAAAGGCCAAGTTGAGGAAGGTAGAGGTTATGTAGAAGTACCATTGGTAGAATAAATACAGACTATGCGCAAGGACCCAATGACACAAGTACAAACAGTGCTTGGTCTCACAGAAGGGTTTCCACTGGTAGTCCACTGGGTTTTCACTGATGATGGACTACATTAGCAAACAGGTTGGAGGGAACAGATAAAAAAAGTTGCTATATGCAAATGGTGTGACATAACAGCCAGATTATGAGAAAGAATTTTAACAAAGGATAGTGGAACAGAATGCAAAACTAAAGGAATGTGAGATGAAACTGAGTACAGATAAAACAGCTGTAATGGCAGCAAATGAAAATCAGAAGTCACTGAGAATTGCAGTAGAAGGGAAAACAGTGGAAAAGGTTAACAGCTTCAGGTGTCTGAGAGGGATGGTTGAGAAGATAGTCTGAATGAGAAGGCCAAAGCTCAAATTAGTGGGGATGCAGTGAACTGGCACAGAGTGCCAGGGGTAGTGTATGACAGAAGAATGCCAAAGAAGCTGAAAAGTAAGGTGTACAGAACAATGACAAGACCAGTACTATTGCATAGTACAGACACCTGGGCAGTGAAAGCAAAGAAGTCGAGGTAGCTAGAAGTAATGGAGATGAAGTGCCAGAGATGGGTGGTAGGATGCACACTGTGGAACAGACAAAGAAATGAGGACATCAGAGCAGAAGCCCAAGTAACTTTAATTCCAGATAATGTCAAAGAGAACAGATTTCCATGGTTCAGGCACATGTGCAGGAAAGCAGATGGCAATCTGGTGAAGATGATTTGGGACAGACATGAAGGAGTCAAGAGGAAACAAGGGTATGCAGCAAAGAGATGAAGAGATTGTGTGAGAGAAGACCTGCAGCAGTCAGGCATGCTGTCAAAGAAGGCAGGACAGTGGCATTTACTCGAGAGAGATGGAGTTGACATGACACCCCAACCCCATGTAAAAAATGTGAAAAGGGGGGGTTGATGATGATTGTACATGTGAGGCTTGTACAGAATAAAAGATGGTAAACTATTAGATTTGTTTCTTGTCTAGTTGGCCAGTTAGTACTGTTAATGATAACAGTGCCAAAACATGCCAAAGATGTCATGGAATTTTCTATGGACTTAAGTTGAATGTGATATTTTCTGTAGTCAAGATCACAGACAGCAGACACTTCAGGATATTGTAAATGTTTAAATGTTGGTTTTGTACATTGCTAACATGTTCTTGCCTGGATAATGAATGCACCATAATGAAAGTATTATTTTCTTCAGGAAATCCTGGATCTCAGACACCCAATACTTGTGAGATCACTTTGTTCAAGGATCCTGGTGAAGGTTAGGAAATTTGATTTCATTCTGTTATATTAATCCAAGTCCTAAATGGCTGGTTTAACACCATTTGCCATATACGTAGGGTCAGTTCTTAGGTCTTTTACTTGGAGTCATCCATAGTGACAGGAAGGACAGTGATTTGTTTTCTTAGTAAGGTTGCTATAGATATTATAGTAAGGAAGTTCTTAAAATACCCAAACATATCATTTCTTTTCTTTACTTTATAATAATTAGGATATTACACACAACAGAAGGAACCTCTTCTGAATTCTGAATGCTGAATGAGAATTCAGTTGAATGAGAGCTGAATCCCCCCATTTGATGCCATTACTGCTGCCTTATCTGTACTCAGTTTCATCTCCAGGTGCCTTCAGTTTTGATCCGATTCCCCTAGCCCTTGCTGAAGCTTGTGCTCAGTGACTGCCTGTAATGCCACATAATCTGCATACAGAAGCTTTATTGAACTCTTCCCTCTAATCTGTTTCCTAACATTGTCCATCACTAGCACGAACAGCAGTGAGCTCAGGGCTGAAACCTGATGCACACCCAGTCGCACTTGGAATCCCCTCTGTGAGACCAAACACTGTTCATACTTGAGTCATTGGGATCTTGTACATTGCTTTCACTACCACTGTTTCTAGGACTTCAAACCACTGCAGGACTGCCCAAATTCCATGCACAAGTTCTCCTTTTAAAAGGCATGATACATTCCCTATCACAATAATCCTTAAAAATAATATCCTCTGTAGATCTACTTACACTGAACACAAGTGCAGAATGAATATTTGTGTCTGTATCCAGTCTTGTGCATTCTGGTTGGACAGGTATTTTTCCTCACTCCTTGAGAAGCTATGCTCTCAGATGGTCTATGAACCTTTGTTTCCAACAGTATGGAATTTACTGCTGTGCACCAACTCTCCACGAACCTGAAATGGCCGCAGTAGCATAACTGCAGTGGTAGGTTCTTTCATGTTTTTGGAACAAAATGTTTTTTTGTGGTCAAATTTCCCACTTACAGAACATTACACCTACTAATGGACATATGAAAGTGATGTGACTCCTATTACCATACTTGAAGCAGCATTTAGTTTATCTAGCATAAAACAGTATATTATTTTTTTCTTTTTCCCTTTGACGAAGATGACTATCTACAAGGAATCAGTGTCTCTCTTTCCCCAACCCCCTTGCAAACAGGATGCTTTCCTCCTGCACTGGGGCCACTAACCTGGGAGCCCACCTGGTGGATTACTCAACCATCTTTGAGGGGTGAGAGAGGATAATGAAGTATCCTTGCTCAGTGCAATACACTCCTAACGGTTGGAAATGTTATATATGCCCTGTATTTCCTCAAAGAAAAGGATATGCAATCAGGTAAGCATATACCTGCGGGTGCTCCCAAGGGTGTAGCCAGGCATACTCTTTGTACTCAACTGAGAACATTTTTTTCTAAGCATCATATCAATATGGCTTTTTGTTTCAGGTCATATTATGTCTACAACTGTCTAAATGAATGCCTTCAACAACAGGTGCAATATTGCTAATATAAAATTATATTTTTAATAATTAGCACCTTCTGCGCTGATTCGGCATGTCCTCTCTGCAGTCAAGTGAAATTAAAGACATGCAGGTAGGTGCGAGTGTGTGTGTGTGTGTGTGTGTGTGTGTGTGTGTGTGTGTGTGTGTGTGGGCCCTCTGTGAAGGTTGGACACTAGGCTGGCAACTCAACACTGTAAAAACTCCACTGCCAATTAATCTGCAGACCAGTGATCCAATGTGTCTACACCTAACCAGGAAACGCCAAATGAGAGGGGGAAGAGCTGAAAATGTTACTTACATTTATTAAGTGGTGGGGGGAGGCTGCATTTTGGGAGACTATTCATTTTTAAGTGACAGGTGTCCAAGAGGGTAACACTAACAGCTTGTGAGTACAAAATGGAAATTGCTTTCTATATCCCTGGGTGTTCCCACCTACGAAGCACTGACGTCTATCCTCCCCTCTGTGTGCACATGCACCTGTGTTTTACTAATACTGCTCTCTAATCTCTACTAGGGAGCAGCATTTTGCTGCAAAAACCCATGCCCTTCCACAGTGGTAAGCGAGCTGCTAGCCAGACACTCAGTCTTAGATCTTCATTGGTCCGTAACCTTCCCAGATCTCTGTTTAATGACATCAAAACCACAGGCAGTCACCCTCATCTTGCACCAGTGGTCTGGTCAAAACAATATGTGCTTTTACAGTTACAAAAAATGGCAAATACTGCAATCCAAAATCAGGTTAATTGCAGCTGGCTGTTACATCTTAGGAAAGACTGTAAGGCCTTTAGTTGTGTGAATTCAAGATACTACAGTCCTGGTACTTTTAGGGATAGGACTGAGAATGCTTATAATTCATAAGTGTGGAGCCTAATGATAGTATGCAAGCCCTAAATAAATGTTGTAAGGAATTTGACAAGAACACTGTCAATAACCCTAGGACAAGTTCTTTATTTATGATCATGTCTCCAGTCATAACTAGCTTGATATGTGTCCGATACATGGGTGTCAAGAAATTCACCCTGAGAGCTAAGCATAATTTATATCACATATTACTGTGCTCCACTACTAAAAATAATTGGGACTTTCTTGAGATCATCTAACACCTGGGAGGTACAGATGACTATGGAAAAGGAGGTTTAGCTCATCAAATGCAACTATTTATTTCTTTATGTGCATTCTTCACCGATATCGTTGCTTCAAATGGAAATAGTTTTCATGTTGTCACTGAAGCACCAATGAGGTCATTGTTAAAGAATGATGTGGAAGATTAGGGATCTGTATGTGTCAAATAAGCCGCCGAATACATTACTTTAGACCAAATTATTTTGCAGAGAAATGCCAGAAACATAGGCAATCATGCATATGAAAGCAATTGATCTGCTGTTACTTGGACAAAGTTAAAGGATAATGGGACAAAACATACACATATCTATGTCTGTTTATATATGTGTATATATATATAACTATATATATATATATATATATATATATATATATATATATATATATATATATATATATATATATATATATACACAATATGCAAACGTATATATGCCCCTTTTCCCACTGTTGTATGATCCTGGAGATGGGATATATAATTTGCAGGGGGTGTGGGATACAGTGGAGCTTCCCCTGCTTGCATTAAATAGGTTTTCAATATTTTTAGTTTTTGATATTGTGGGTTTTCAATGTGTGCGTGTGTGTGTGTGTGTGTGTGTGTGTGTGTGTGTGTGTGTGTGTGTGTGTGTGTGTGTGTGTGTGTTTGCGAGTGACCACTCTACATGTGAAGGTAACTGCCTTTCTGTCACCTGATATTTAAATATTTAAATAATGATTTCTGGATGAGGAAGTGATTGCTTTTATATGAATTAAAATGAATACGTTACCTGATGTAGATTTCTTTCAAATAGTCAAATTTAAACATTTGTGGTATACCTACACAAAAGGAGGTGAAATTTTAGGAGGGGGTATGAAAGCACATTTTAGCACTTGATATTTAT
This sequence comes from Protopterus annectens, assembly GCF_019279795.1. Classification (NCBI taxonomy): domain Eukaryota; kingdom Metazoa; phylum Chordata; order Ceratodontiformes; family Protopteridae; genus Protopterus; species Protopterus annectens. Next base: position 1,975,760,431 of record NC_056725.1, on the reverse strand, counting down.
TTATTTATTTGACATTTGTTTACCAGGATAGTCCGCCTGGGTTAAATAACCCATTTTCAGCAGAGGCCTGGGGAAAATCTGTTAAATGGTCATGGGAGGTAAACTGCATTTATGAAACTAGGTAAATGCATTATGGCAGACTGAATTTTTCATGAAATCACTGCTAAATAGTTGGAAGTTTACTCAGTTAAAAGATAAAAAGATCCTAGACCATGATTTTCAGATGGCTTTTGTGTGTCTGTCTGTCTGACTGTGTGTGTGTGTTTGTGTCGGTATGAAACAAGTGAAACTGCATTGCTATGGGCAAAATTTTTTCCTCTACATTGCTGTAAACCACAGATCTCCAACTCTGGGCTCATAGACCAAATGTGGCTTTGTAACAAATCTAGTCTGCAAAGCTCTGCTCAAATCCAGGTTGTTTATGTTACAAAAGTCATGTTTACAATCTGAACTACTATAACAAATGCTTATCTTTGTGGCTCAGATTGCCATTAGCAACTTGTCTCTCTCTCTCTCCCTCCGTTTCTTCCCTGTTGTGACAGTGAAAGGGGGAGAGAGAGAGAGAGAGAGAGAGAGACAGAAAAAAAGAAAAATACATTCTGGACCTCAAAACTGTCCAGTAGCAGAAGTGCATAAATTTTAGTAGTAACAGCTAGCCACTTCTACATCTTTCATAAAATTTGTCTTGTTCACTTTCAGAAGCAGCTTTGATTTACAGTTCATTTTGCTTCCTATTGTAATCCTTACTCTGAAAGTAAAAATGAATTTGCAAAAAAAAAAAAAGATTATAGTGCTCTGCCTGATTTTTTTTTCATTGTTTGCTCATGTTTTCTATAACCACTTTAATGACATGACGTCAAGCCCTGGTCAGTGATTTACATGCACCTGTAAAGAATAATGGGTATATAAAACAACTTATCTCTTTTTAGGATCAGCTACTTACTCATCATCACATGTTAGTTTTCAATAGGAGGTGTAGCACTTGGCAAGAAACAGTTGACAATTCATCTTTCCAGGAAATGAGAAACGACTATTTATTTAGCATGGAAATGCAGTCGCCTATAGATTAATTTAGGGTAGTGAGGCACTGAGGGTTTAATGTTTCATGTCATGTCAGGAATTTTAAGTTCTGTGAAAAAAATTCTGGAGGCTGTCGTTAACAACAAGATAAAATGCGAAACTAAAAACTGTCTAATTTTATATTGTGTATGGTAAAAGGTTTATACCTAACTTCAAAGGTCTGCTACTTAGACCTCCTTCAAAAAATACAGCAAGACTGAAAAACAAAATAGATTAAAAAGCAAAAACTGAAATAGAGTAGTCTGCAGTCCAGTAGCAGGTGTGTGTGTGTGTGTGTGTGTGTGTGTGTGTGTGTGTGTGTGTGTGTGTGTGTGTGTGTGTGTGTGTGTGTGTGTGTGTGTGTGTATCTGTATGAAATCGTGATGTGTATGAGATTGCATTGTATATTTGTGTGTGTGTGTGGGGGGGTTGTGTGTGTGTGTGTGTGTGTGTGTGTGTGTGTGTGTGTGTGTGTGTGTGTGTGTGTGTGTGTGTGTGTGTGTGTGTGTGTGCGTGTGTGTGTAAATGTGATAGCTGCATGTGTTTCCGTGTGTTTGTGAAAAAGATGTTAAATGAGAGGTGTAGTATTAGTATTTCTATTAATGCAACTGATCACAGCAGTGGCAACTGTGGAGTGTGGTATTAGTTTATGAATGTATGCAGCTGATCACAGTGGCGACATTTCCAAATTCCTGAGAAGCCCAATCTCATCAAGACTCATAAAACAAGATAGTGACCTAAAACTCCTCCATCTCCTGCTTACCCCTCAGTAGAAATCTGTACCCTACTATAGTCAACTACACACTCAGCTCCATGTTATCCATAAACCCACTAGGCATAATTAAACATATTAGATGCCTTCACCATTGAATTAAGTGCTAGTCTTCTGGACGATTTCAACTATCATTCCATTAAATGGAAAATCTACACTACCATAATTAATTATGCACAGTGCTTCTCTGATTTCACAAATGCTAGCTCCTTTAAATAATTATTTAAAGTTCTAACTAGGGCTTGAAAATATCGGGAGTTATCCGAACAAATAAAACCCTGCAGTACTCTGCACTTGTAGTTTCCACAGCATTGGTAAAATCTGTCAGCTGCTCAGTAATTATCACAGTGAGGGTGAAATCTGATCTGTCATCAAAATTTTCTATCTTTAGAGATAATTCAAGGTCAGATTATCTGATGACCAGATGAAATGTAAGCACCTCTCCCTGCTTATGTCACAGTCTCCCACATGTTTGCATTCATAAACAGTTTCTATGCTCACCTTTAACTGAGGTATTGCTCTCTGTCAGACACACATGCTAGGAACAAACCCTTATGATGGAGTCATGTTATAAACTACTATACAACAAAAGGAGGAATTTTATTGTCTGTAAGAATAGTTTGTAATTAAGTTGATTAATTTTAATCCTTACACCCAGAATGTCTACTATACAACTATTAGTTATTTCTGTGGTACTGAATTTATCTTAAATGATTAGTGGCCACCACTTTTGTTTTATTTGTTATAATGATATCCTGAATCAGAGCATTAATGGAGATTTTTGTCATTAAACTTTATTTCCCAAGTTTGCATTAGTTTCCAAAACTGAAAATGCCACTAAAGTAATAAAAGTGATGATTCTAAATTACAAATAACAAGTAAATGTGCAATTCATCTTGATCTCACTGCATCAGCTCAGTTACTACCAGCTTGCAAAAAGCAGACAGACCAATTAAAGCTAGTTTTTGAAATATGTATACCTTGAAAACCTGGAATGGGAAGAACACCGGCATAAAAAGGCCACATGTTACAACATTCCTTTCCCTTTAAGACTGGAACACTAATATACGCATCTGCAATATTTGTATTTTGGGATAAAAAAAATGTAAGAAGCATAGCCTTTAATATCTCATGGGATCATAGGAAGTTACTAGGCTATTTCCTCGATGCCCTTACAAGCCTAGCCAAGAATTTAGCACATGTTCCAACAAGTCAGCACCCTATACCACTGTCCAGCAGGGACATAGATGGAATCCCAGCAGTGTATTTTCTGTTCCCCATCCAGTTATCCATGTTGCATTTAAAAAAGTTTAATGAGGTACTCTGCTTTACGTAGAGAGGGAGTCTATTTCCACAAAAGGGGGAGTCTCTGGGACACAAATCTGTCCTGCCAACAAGTCCTATTGATGTCACAGACCAAACTGAGTTCTCACGTGTGGGTTACTCGAGTGGAACTTGACATGCGGATATGCAGCACTCTCATCAGGGTGGGGTCTTAGATTGCTTTGTATGCCAGACAGAGGTCACCTCTGAGGAGTCTGTACGAGACTGAGTACAGGGACAGGGCGTTTAGCCTATCGGTGTAGGGTAGATGTCTGAGGCCCTGGATTCTCCAAGTGAGGAATCTCTGTGGTCTCTCCAGCTGTTGCATGTGCTTTGTGAGGCACATGCCGAAAGAGGCATTGTATTCAATAATCGGTTCTATAAGGGAAGAATACAGGGATGTTATGACCACCTTGTCCCTGGATGAGATACCCTTACTAATGAGGTAGGCCATGTAGAAAGCTTTCTAATCCATACAGGCAATATGGTTGTCAAAAGTCACTCTCCCCAAAAGGGATGATAATTAATTTTTTTTGGAATTCAGTTTGAGGCCATTTTTCTGGCACCAGTAATTTGTTTGGGTGAGACCCTCTTGGAGGATGTCCACATCACTAGGGGAATTGATGACAGCACCCAGCTTGCAGTCATCTGCAAACTTGGTCAGCCATAGCCCACTAGATTTGGCCTGCACCTCTGAGAAGTATATCCCAAACAGCAGAGACCCCAAGACCAATCCCTGGGGTACATCACTTGTTATGGGTCTACTACTTGAGGTGGCTTCCCTTATTTTTGACTAGGTGGGTTCTATCAGTGAGCCAGTTTTCTACCCATCTGGTAACATATGGATTGATGCCTAGTTAAGAGAGTTTATCTGTTATACCTGAGTGGGGAATAGTATCAAAGGCCTTGGCCAGGTCAAGGTAGGTGGTGTGCACCATCTTCCCCTCGTCTATGGCCTTGGTGATTGTCTCAAAGAAGTCGACCAAATTTAACTGGCATGACCTCCACTTGACAAAACCAAACTGTGTGGGATCAAGTGTCTGGAGGTTGCCAATGCCCTTGTTAATGAGGTCCATGATAATCCAATCCATGGCTTTGCAGATCAGGCTAGTTAGGCTGATGGGTCTATAATTTCCTGGATCGATGGATGCTCCACCTTTGTGCAAAGGGATGACAGTAGCTTTCCTCCACTTGGCTAGGATGAAGCCGGTACTCGGGCGTTGGTTGAATAGGGTGCCTAATGGTGCTGCAAGTTCCTGCCTGAGTTCATATAGGATGCAGCCTGGGATGTTATTGGGTCTCATAGAGGCTGTATTTTTTGCCTTTGAGAGGGCAGTAATGACTTTCTCCCTAGAGATAAGGGGATGGGGTCAGGTACTGGGGATGTCCTGATTTACTGATGGGGGAACAGAGTAGTGAAGTTTTCACTGAACCTGTCTGCCAGCAGGTTGCCTATATCTACAGGGTTTGTGTATGCAGTGTCTTTGACCACCAGTTCTGAGCAGATCTGGGTGCTTCCCTTAAGATTGCAGACATATGTGAAGAAAGCCTTATGATTGTCTTTAGTAGATGTAGCCAGTTTGGACTCGAAGTTTGCTTTGGAGGATTTCACTAGTGCTCTTATTTGCTTGTTCAGGCTAAGGAGAAATTGCTTCCAATTAGACACCTGCTCCTTCTTGGTCCTGGATCGCAATTTTTTCCTTTTATTATCGAGTTTATTTATTGCAGATGTCCACCAGACAGGTTCACTCTTCCTTGGGGAGGAGGATTTTGCCTTGTCTAGTATTCCTGATTCCATGCAGCTATATAAATGCTCATATAGTACTTTGGTGTAAGTTTGGACATATGTGCCAGTTTCTGTGGAAGGCAGGGGGCTGTGAAGCTGTTTATACCTTCCCTCAGGAGGCTGTAATCAGCTTTGGAGAATTTTTTTGTTTGACCCTAGCTGGGGGGACTTTGAAAGTGACTGCTTTGTGGTCAGATTTTACAAGGGATAATGACAACTGTAGGGATGCTGCAGTGGTTACTCATGTTGGTTAATACCAAGTCCAACATATTTTCACCTCTTGTGGGGGTGTCAGCCATCTGGTCCAAGGCATTTGCATTGACGAAATCAAGGAATCTCTGGGCATTTGCATTTTGGCATAAGTATTTCTTCCAATCTATGGTTAGATAGTTAAAGTCACCCAGGATCAGGGTAAAGGGTTGAATCTTGATAGATTTGAAGAGGTACAGATAGGTGGAGTGGGCATCTTGAGTCATAGTTGGAGGCCTGTAGCTAGCTATGGTTTGAACAGGAGTCTTGTCAATTGTTAACTGCACCTGGAGTATTTTCTGTGCATCATACTGTCTGACCAGCCCAGAGGTATGCAAGTATTTTATATATATTGCAACTCCACCTCCTTTGGTTTTGCTGCCCACTGCTTGGGGACTGAATGAATGATAGGACAGATAATCTGGTATGGCTGGAGTGCTCTCCCTAGCTTCGAACCAGGTTTCTGTGACTGCATATATGTCAGCTTCTTCAAGGGTTAAGAATGCTTGTAATGAGTGCAGTTTGTTTTTTTATGCTTTTTACCTCACCTTTTGCTGATCATCAGCTTATCTCTATGTATCAGGCCTCTCGTTGTTAATAAATGATGTGTCCACTCACTCGGGTGAAAGGGATGAGAGCTGACAGGAAGGGCCATCATTCAGGCTAGAATGAAGGCTGTTTGTGTACATGGACCATCTGCATTCGTTTGACCAACACCCATCCAGAATGTCTGGAGCAGTAACCCAAGTTACCCACAGGATAGGGCTACTCTTATCAGTGGTCTTCTTCTTGCCTCAGCCCCTATTGTTGCAACCTCTCCTAGCCTGTCAGGAGGCTTTGGGAAGTAGTCACTAACACAGGCATCTGAGACGTTTCTCATAACCACTTTCCCCTGTCATGGCTGCCATAACCTCACCAACAAGGAAGTCACTTGTACTTGTTTGCCATTAAGCAAGCAACATAATATAAACAACATATGATACCTTTCAAACCTTGTATTCTGCATATGTCTTGCAAATACCATGGAACATGTAATTTCTGTATACATTTTGCTCACTGTTGAGTTGCATAAAATATTATGTAATTTGCTGACAATTAAGTTGCATATAAATATATATTGCATACTTTTGTCTTTACATCTTGCTCACTAGTCTTTTATGTAAAGTCATGGAAAGAATTATTATGGAAATGATCAATAGAGACATAGTTAACCTCCAGGCACTGGATCCAACCCAGTTTGGTTTCATCAAGGACAGATCCTGCTTACTCAACCCAGTAAAATCATTCACACTGCCTACCTTTACTTTGTCAAGGCATTTGACACAATACTCCACTCAGGCATTGTTGGCAAACTCAAGAGGTTAGGTACAAACCCATATATCACCTGGTGGATAGCTAACTGACTCACAGACAGGACCCAGGGAGTTAGAATTGGTGAGTCCACCTCTGCAAAGAGGCCAGTCACAAGTTCAGTCCCTCAGGAATCAGTCTTTGGATCGCTCCTTTTTGGCATTTGGTCAAGGCCAATGTCAGTGGTCTTTGGCTGATTAAATTTGCAGATGATTGCAAATTAAGAGCTGTCATTGAATCTCACACTGACACAAATGTTCTCCAGGAGGGGCTGACACAGATAAATAATCGGTGTCAGAGCCATAGACTAAAACTAAATGCCAATAAATGCATAATAGTATCCTTTGGGAAGTCATACATCCCTGGTAACTATCATATTCACAACACACCCCTTATAAACAATAAACCGCTGAAAAAGAGCCACCAAAAAAACTAAATAAAAATCCCAATTGACCCTTTTGATAATTTCACACTATAATCTCCATACTCTGAATGCTGGTCAAAAGTCCGATATAAGAACATAAATAAAAATGCATCCAAATGGTAAAATACACGAGCACACCCCTTATAACTGATCCAGTAGTCAGGGACTTAGGGACACACATAGACAGTAATCTAGCCTTTGATCATCACGTGTCTACAGTAGTGAGGAAATCATTCTATGTTGCGCAACTTATAAACAAAGGTATGGCATCTAAGTCCAAGGAAGTCATTGTTCCACTGTATTCAGCATTCATCAGACTTATCATTGAGTACAATGTGCACCCTTTGGTATGTAACTAACCTGGCATATCCAACAACTGGAACGTCCATAGAGGTTCCTCATTAAAAGAATACAGGGTGTAAGTAATATATCTTACGCAGACTGCCTCAAGGCCCTATCCCTGTATTCTGTCTCCTACAGGCTTTTGAGGGGAGATCTATGCCTGGCATACAGGGCATTGTTAGACCGCACTCTGATGGACCTCCTGCATATCCACAAAACAAACAGTACCAGAATTACCAATTCAAAAGACTTAAACCTTGCCTATGATATAAATAGGACCTGCTGGAGAGAGAGATATGTATCCCAGAGACTACACTGTCTATGGAACAGGCTCCTAATCCATGTGAAGCAGAGTTCCTCCCTAACCCAATTCAAGTGCAACTTCGACAATTGGATGAGAAACTAGAAATCCATCTCTGGTTTGGCAACTATGTCTCTAATACAAACAAGTGACCTGTAAATAGTTAATCTCCCAGGCCTATGCTTACACTTATCAAGGGTATCAGAACTTGTCAGAGATTTGGCATGCATGGCTAGGCTTAAAAAGGCCATTGTGGTCGTTAATCTGAAACACCTATGAACCTATGAAATATGAGCCTGTGCCATGGCTGAAAAGGGTCAACTGACCAGCCCACCTACCAGGTTAATGAAAATAAATATGTAAATGGCAACATCACTGCAGGGGTGTGCTTTGCCTTCTCCATGCACATGTATTATAACCCACATGCGCAGGAAAGGCTGCCATCACTGGTTTAGCAGTGTTTTGCTCATGTGCTTAATTCTGGCTATTTTTTGATGATATACAAGTGTCTGCTTACATGGTAGCAGTCATCTGACTGGAATCCTTTTTCTGAACTTCCAGGATGACCTATCATTGGCTACTCACTTTCATATTGTTGCCTGGTTCTTCCTTCTCCCAAGCTACTAATCACACTTAGGTCAACTGGGTCATAGTCTGGGCGTAATCCCTCGATGACACTGAGCCAGGTATTACAGGTGATCTTTATACTCCATTTGAGCATTGCACCTCTTCCTAAGAAGTAAGAGTTGGTATTTTTGGTAGGCCTTTGTTTACAGCAAAGTAATTTTACAAATTGTGTGTTTATGGGACTGTAAGACATCACCAAGAACATCGCCCCTGAACTCTATGACAATTTTCACAAAGACACTTTCACTAGAGCCACTAGATGAACACTTCCCTTTTCCTGAGTCATAAAGTAACCTAGAGTAGTGTTATAGCAGCTTTCATTTGCAATAGCCAGTTTATATTTATTACTAAAATGTATTGTATTTTATTTCCAAAATCTAATGAACACATTTTTTACACTCTTATCATTAGTGAAGTTATCATTTCTCTCCTGACTGAAAGTTTTCATATCTACCAAGGAGAGAGAGAGAGAGAGAGAGAGTGAGAGAGAGTGTGTTTGTGTATGTGTGTGTGTAGACTAGTGTCCTGCCCAAGAATCGTTCTCAGCCTTATACTCACTGATTTGCCCAGATAAGCACCATCTACCCTAGAACACTGGAATATAACTTATGAATTATAGCAATTCTTCATCAGTGTATCAGAGACGATTAAGCCTATGAGATTCAAGTGAGCTTAATGCTAAAGCCCTGTCCTTGATGTTCTACCCCTCTTTGCTGTCTGTTAGCAAGTCCCTTCTCCTGATTTACTAAAAGTCCCCCACCAACACAGGCACTTATGCCTAGTGGATTTACTTGGTTAACCATCAATAAAATAAGATAAAATAAAAATAGCATAATATAAAATAAGAACTGCCACTTATCAGGCACAAGAGAGATGCTGCATCCTGTCTATTCTATGATATTTAACACAAATATGTTACATCCCATTCTGCTGTAACCGAATGCTATAAGCAGACTTACCTTGTAATTTTAAGGGTTAAACGTTTTCAGTTTGACCATTAATTCCCTTCTCACTTATCTACATTCTTCTCTATATGTGTTAATCATTAGGCCACTCTGCAAACCATGGCAGGCTATTTATCTTCTGTCCATGCCATTGTCACTCTTGTTTTCCTCAGGCATTTCCTGTCTGTAACACTTCTCACCTTTTCTTCTACAGCACCTCCATGTTGCCTCCTCTATCTCATTCCAGTATTTTGTTTATTTCACTGTATTGTAAATGGATCATATCTTGACTGCTGTTTAGATTTTATATCAGTATTTTAAACCCGCATCCTATTTTGCTTCGTTTTTGGCTTCAACACATCAGCATCTGAAAGGGGAAAAAATAAAAAAGGTCATGATGAAAGGTTAAAAAAAAAAAAAAAAAAAGATTGTCAATTTCTTTTAGGAGGGCTATTTCTTCACTGTTTACATTCCCTGATCATGGTTTTATAGAATGTTTGCATGATTGCTGGTACAGTATCTCATGCCTTTTCTTTGTCATCCGTTCCTATGATACAAGTTATGTTACTGATGCCTAGATGCACCATACTCGGACCTGTCTTTAGCAGTAGTATTTTTACCTGCATCAGTTATTATTTATCTGTAGAGCTTCCAAACTTAACATCATATTCACATTTGTATTTATCTGACATCTGTTTACCAAGAAAGAGTGCTGGTCCATAGTCTTGTTTAGTCACAACCCAGGGTAAATAAAATATTTATGTGGACAACGTAGCGCATCCAATCCAAAAAAAAAAAAAATTTCTGTTATTTTTATCTTTTGCTGTTGTTTCTTTAGCATTTGCTTGTTCATAGGTTCATAGGTTCATAGGGTCATACTAGGCTATCTGCCCTAGGGCATTTATAAGCCTAGCCAGAATGTGTTTGGCTTTCGCCACCTATTTTAAATTTATTTTGCTATGCCCTTTTTCGAGGTTAGTATACTGTGCCTCTGTCTAACAGTGACACAGAAGTGATACCCGGGGTAAACCTACGATCTCCCATCCACTCATCAAGATTCCTCTTGGAGAGAGTCAATGAGGGAGTCTGCCTAACCTGGACTGGGATTTTATTCCAGAGTGAAGGGAGCCTCTGGGTTATGAATCTGTCCCTCCAGCATGTCCTATTTATTTCAGTGCTGAGGTTCAAGTCTCTCGAGCGCGTAGCTCGATGGGATTTGGATTTTCTGAGGTGCAGCATGTCCATTAATTCCGGGTTGGACATAGCTTTATACGTCAGGCACAGATCGCCTCTGAACAGGCGGTATGCCACTGAGTAGAGCTGGAGTTTCTTTAATCGGGCAGCATATGGCATCTGTTTGAGCCCTTTGATCCTCTTGTTGAGGTACTTTTGGGGTCTTTCCAGTTGCTGCAGGTGTCTGGTAAGGTACATCCCAAAAGGGGCATTGTACTCAATTATGGGCCAGATGAGGGATGAGTAAAGAGGCACGATGACCTCCCCTGATCTAGATGTGAATCCCTTCATGATTAGGTGGGCTATATAAAATGTTTTTCTAACCACTTTGGCCACGTGGTTGTCAAATGAGAGATTGCTATCAACTTGGGTCCTCAGATCCCTAATTACTTCTTCTGTACTTAATGGATTATCACCTATGTGGTAATTTGTGGGCACTTTGTTTTTGCCAAAGGGGATGACTATACACTCTTTGGCATTTAGCTTGAGGCCATGACTCTGGCATCAGTTGTCTGTTTCTATGAGGCCCTTTTGGAGGACACTTGTGTCGGCTGGAGAGTCGATTATGGCGCCCAGTTTGCAGTCATCTGCGAACTTGGTCAGCCACAGTCCTTCCGTGTTGGCCTGTACCTCCCGAGAAATATATACCGAACAAGAGAGGTCCCAGGACTGAGCCTTGTAGGACACCACTTGTAACTGGTTTGGAGTCTGACATGACTCCAGCAATTCTAACCATGTAGGTTCTGTCCTTGAGCCAGTTTGCAATCCATCTAGTGACATAGGGGTTTATATTTAAGCTGGTGAGCTTATCTATAATGCCCAAGTGGGGTATTGTATCGAAGGCTTTTGCGAGGTCCAGGTAGGCTGTGTGGATCACCTTCCCCTCGTCAATGGCCTTGGTGACTGTTTCAAAGAAATCAACCAGGTTTAAGAGTTCTTCTTTGAATTCTTGCTGTGTGTACATTCTATTGTAAATTTGCATTTACAATGTTCTTACTGTGTGTACATTCTATTGTAAATTTGCATTTGCAGTGTCTTACTATGTTTTCTTGCTGTGTGGACTTTCTTTTGTATTCTTCTCATACATTGTATTGGTTGTACTGCCTTTGGAGCTTTTCTCCCCGAGCCTCCACTGAAAATGGGTTCTTCTTGGCCCAGTGGGCTTCCCCGGTAATCAAACTGAAATAAATAAATAAATAAATAAATAAATAAATAAATAAATAAATAAATGAGCTTGCTTTTGGAAATCGGAAGGAAACCAAAATATCTGGGAAAAAATAACATATAGACATGGAAGGACATGCAAACTCCACACAGACGCTTACTAGAAGTCTGGATTAAATGCCTGATCCATTTCAGTGCTCATAGAGGTCTTAATCTCAAAGGTTAAGAAACCAAATACAGCAATAGCTCTGTACCAATAAAAATTGTGCTACAAAACCATCCTACCCTAAAACTGTGTGTGTGTGTGTGTGTGTGTGTGTGTGTGTGTGTGTGTGTGTGTGTGTGTGTGTGTTAACTATAGTATGCATCTGTGTTTTTTAAAGATCACTGTTGACTGCTGAATGTCTGCAGTCTGGGTATGTACCACCTGCACATACTGTGAAGAACTAGAGAACAGAGTAAAAAGCCTGACAGATTGAGACCTTACCCAAAGGCGATAATATGGCATGGAAATTGACCTTCAGCACTGCTGTCAGTGAACTGAGACTCAAATTACAAGTAGTCATTTGTTTACAGGACTAGGGTTGCCACCTTTTCAAATGCCCAAAGTGAGACATTTTTTGTACAAACATAAGATTTTGCAGGGTAAAACATACCCATGGCCAGTACAAAGGACATAACTTCACTTTTTTGCCTAAATAAAAGCTTATTCTTGTAGCATTTTAGTTGCTTATTCTGTTTCTTATAGCATCTAGGTGTTTCAGATACAGAATAACTGGTTTATGTAACTATTGCATAAAATATAGGAAATATGTTTGTCCTAAAATCTCAGGACATTTGCTATTTTTTCAATTTCTTTGCAGGACACAGCTGCCCAAAGAGGGACTGTCCCTTGCAAAGTGGGACAGGTGGCAACCCTATACAGGACTCCATGCCACACTGAGAGCAACCTACCTCACAGATTTTCAATATTAGTACACTTCAGATCCTCAGTCATCTGCAAATGATTAAAAATCCAGAGTCATGATCATCTCTCTCTCTCTCTCTCTCTCTCTCTCAATATAAGAGTATTGCTGAAATCAGTGAATGCAACATAGGAATATAATACAGTACTGGTGCATTGCTTTCACTGTAAATGAATGGTTCAACACATAAATAACTCTATATTTCTGGTGAGTTTGTTTTGGTCTTTATTTTTCAAGTTTTGTTCTTAGGTTAGCATAAAACTTTTGGTATGTCTACTAAGTCCAGAAACAAACACGTCAAAGCTAGAAACAAGAATGTTAAAGCCATGAGTATAGAAGTTAAGGATGCATTGTATCCTGAGCTTTTAATTTTGATTTTGAGGTGCCATATTTTTTCATGGGACTTTTCTTTTTTCTGTATATTGCTGTTTTGTCTTCTAGCTAGTTTTAGCTATTTTATTTTTTCTTCATATGATTATTATGATTGGATAAAACTATGGTTCCTTTGTTTGATACAATATGGTTGCCATTCTAAAATTGGTCCTTAATGTGTAGGCCAGAACAGCCGTAGCTGTAAATGTACTGTTACTAAGGCTAAAGTATAGGCTCCCAATTAGTTCCCTCCTATCCATACATAACACTACACACTAATTTAGAAAAGTGAAAAAACTGAAAACAAAATACTGCAGTTCGTACATCAAAGACAATGCCATTGTTATATATAGAAAAATGTAAATATATACCAGCACCAGTACAGGCAAGAACTTCTCAACTGTAAAACACCCTAACCTACAAGACACTCGGTGAAAGATTCTTTTTTTTTGTTCTCCACCAGTAACCCCATTTCTCCCATTCATTGCCAGCTCTGCCATTTTCTCCTTCTGCCCTTGAACAATCTCCATTTTAAGACTCAGGATGGAAAAGTACCTAAGGGTCTCCGGGATAAGGGGCATCCCACTAACTGCTTCATTTACGACCTACCACCCCCCCCCCTACATTTTCCTGTTGCATTCAAGAACTAATGTTCTCCATGGACCATGCAACCCCACAGAGAAGGCTTAGATGAATGCCTCCCACCCTCCCAGAATAGGTTTCCCCATCTCTCCCTGCAAGTGCCTCAGATACCCAAACTGCTAGTCACACCTTGGTGACCAGGGCCTAAGTTAGGACTTTATTCCTCTATGCCACATAACAGCCCAGTCAGTGTTAGCTATTGTCCACCATTAAAATAGTCTGGCAGTTGGTGCAGAGGGTTAAGGTTGTAAGCTGTAGTTCATTATGGTACAGGTTTTGATTAAACCCTTATTTACCTACTGTGCAACTATGAGTAAGTCACTTAACCACACAGTGCTTGGGGGCAACTGGAAATTTGGATTAGGATTCTCAATGGACCCATGGACTCAAGCCTAGCAAAAAGGACACCATTTCAAAGAGATCAACCAAACTCATTGCAAAACACCAATGCACTCTGTTATTTAGACCTCCCTTTAAACTTTCCATCACAGGAAAGGTCTTTACCAAAGTAGCACCAAAACACTGGAATGAAATTCACCGGTACATTAGGTAAACAGACAGCACGATACCTTTCAAGTGAAACTTAAAACTCATCTGGTTAAACTAAATAAATGCCACTGGTTCAGAAATGCAGGCTAATGTATTTTCAGGTTTACTACTGCTGTTTAGATAATGGGCAAAATATATATCGTCAACCTACTGAAGAACGAATGTTTCCAAAGGGAAATTAATGTACAGCTATCGCCCAGTAAAAAACAGTCCAACACATCACAACAGCATATTAAGCTGTCAAGAAATTCTGACTGAAAAAAAAGCAAATGTACGTCATTTGTAGGCTTGTTAAATGTGGCAACTCTGTTTGGCGAGTATAAAAGTAAGTAAATAAATAAAGCCAACCAGCAAAAAATTAGAAAGACTTGCCATTTTATTTTCCCCTCACTCAGCTTTGTTTAGCAAAGAGAAAGGAAAAAAGAAAAGGAAATGAATGTGTGTGTGTGTGTGTGTGTGTGTGTGTGTGTGTGTGTGTGTGTGTGTGTGTGTGTGTGTGTGTGTGTGTGTGTGTGTGTGTGTGTGTGTGTGTGTGTGTGTGTGAGCAACAGAAAGTGAAAGAGGCAAAGAGACTAAGAGACAGGAAAAGCAGACATATCTCTATATCTCAACTTATTTGCTCAAGAACTCAGGGCAGAAGTAAAGCAAGAGGCTTCTAACTCTCTTTCTCAACAGAGGCTTCCTCTCAAAGGATGTCTAGAAGATGAAACTTCTTAGACAAGACTGTTGTGAGCAACTAAACATCTAGTACACCACTAGAAAACTATTAAACATCAATAGCAGAATACTTAATTGTGAAAGTGAGATCCTAGCTGGAGTTCATACTCCCTAATTATTAGACGTTCTACTAATTATTAGGCTTTATAAACAGTAGAATCATAATTAATGACTGTACATTTTTGTTAGTATACTGTGCCTGAAACAAGAGATATTATGCATTCATGGAAATGGAGAATAGTTGCATGACCACCGAATCATACACTAATGCACTGTACAAACACATCCACAAATGAATGGATCTTGTCATACCCAATAGGACCAAGACGCACTCCACCAAAAGAAGGAAGCCAATCTAGTGGTCCCCTGCCATAAACAAACTCTACAACAGAAGGAGGAAACTGATGCGGAATAAGGTGAAGACCCAAGACTGGAAAAACTCCCTTATCAGCCTCAACAAAAAGTTCAGATTCATCATCAAATCCTTTAAAGCTAGGTATGAAAACAGAATTGCTGTAGATGGTAAAGACAATCACAAGGCCTTCTATAGTTATGTAAAGAATCTCCACAGCAATACCCAGATTTGCTCTGAGCTGCTGCACAATGGTACCTCCTATACCGAACCAACAGATATTGCCAATATACTGGCCGACAGATTCAGTGCCAACTTTACCCCTCTCTCCCCCACCAAAGGACCAATCACAATACCAGTAGATTGCCAGGCACCCAGTATTACTGCTGCACAGGTTAAAACAGTACTGTCCACGGCCAAGAATACAGCTTCTATGGGACTTGACAATATCCCTGGCTGTGTTCTACATGAATTACAGAGTGAACTGGCACCTCATCTGTGTGCCCTGTTCAATCACAGCCTCATCACAGGCTTTGTCCCTACCAAATGGTGCACTGCTACAGTCATCCCTCTCCACAAAGGAGGAGTGAGTACAGACCCTGGGAACTATCGCCCCATTAGCCTGATGAGTCGTGAAATGCAAAGCTATTGCAGTCCTAATAAACAAGGATATAGGGAATCTCCAAACTCTGGATCCCGCACAGTTTGGTTTTGTGAGAGGTTGATCATGTCTGCTCAACCTGGTTGACTTTTTTGAGTCAGTCACCAGAGTTGTGGATGATGGCAAGGTGATTCATACAGCTTACCCTGATCTGGCCAAAGCCTTTGATACCATTCCCCACTCAGGAATCATAGAAAAACTCACTAAGCTAGGCATCAACCCCTATATCACTAGGTGGGTTGCAAACTATCTCACAGATAGAACCGACAGTGTGGAAGTAGCTGACTCCAAGTCAGACTGCTGACCAGTCACGAGTGGAGTCCCACAGGGTTTGGTCCTGGGTACTCTCCTGTTTAGTATCTACTTCTCTGAAGTCCAGGCCAACACGAAGGGACTCTGGCTGACAAAGTTCGCAGATGATTGCAAGTTGGGAGCTATTATTGACTCTCCAAGTGATGTTGACATCCTATAGAACGGCCTCACTGAGACCAACGACTGGTGTCAGAACCATGGCCTTAAGCACAATGCCAAAAAATGTGTCGTCCTCCCCTTTGGGAAAAAACGGGTTCCCATGAATTACCATATCGATGGTAGTCCACTGAACACAGAAGGAAAGGCCGCAAAGTAACTCACAAAGAGGATCCTAGGCCTTAAACACTTGCCCTATATGGACATACTCAAAAAACACCAACTACTCTCTGTCTCATATCACCTACCTAGAGGTGATCTCTGCTTGACTTACAAAGCCATGTCTGATCCACCTCTGTTAGAAATGCTACATCTAAATAAATCCCAATCCCTCCGCACCACACACTCCAGAGACCTCAACCTCATTACCACAATCAACAGAACAAGCTGGAGGGACAGGTTCATAACTCAGAGACTGCTCATGCTATGGAATAGAATTCCCATACATGTCAAACAGAGCACCTCACTGGACCTCTTCAAAAGAAATCTTGATGAGTGGATGGGAAATAGAAAATTCACCCTGGGGATCACTCCAGTGGCTCTACTCGACAGAGGCACTGGGAAGTAAGGTCGGGTGGCACAATGCCAGGGTAATCCTATGGGCTAGGCTTGTAAAGGTTCCAGGGCCATTAGCCTAGTACACACCTATGAACCCATATATTTAAATTTCACCCTGATTATATTGCTTAAATGGCAACAGCAGGTGTTATTTTGTGTTAATACATTTGTGTGTTAAAACATTTGTGTGCTAATAGGTTTGACTTTGTGTCCATTGTATCACCTGAGTGGCCTGGGCCATACCTAACATTGTAACAGTTCACTTATCTAGTTAGCAAGCAAAATAAATATGTTTGTCTGAACACCATTCTGAACACTATGGTATTAACTTTTGATGTGTTATTTGCAAGTTTTCATAAATCCAAGGACTCGCAAAAAAGCTTACAAAAAGATTGCATACAAATCTTAATAGCTTGGATAAATGGCGAACTTGGTAGTGGACAACTTCAGTTTCAACTTTACCCTCCTGTCACCTCTAACCGCCCCTCCAGTAATACCCTGAAATATAACCCATCCAACTGTAACTATGGAGTATGTAGTGGCTGTGCTCACTAAAGCCTATGGCCTCAGTTGGCTCCAATAACATCCTATGATGTCTCCTGGATAGTCTAAAATATGACTCATCAGGACCCCAGGAGTCATTATGTAACTATTTTCTTAAAACAGGCTTTGTGCCATGTAAATGGAAGACTGTGATGTTCATCCCCCAACACAACCCAAATGACACATAGCCCACAAACTCAGTGTGCCACTCAACCACAGCCCATAAGGCATAGTAACGTACCCAACACTCTAGTCATAGGTGACTCTATAGTCAGGCACACTGATGTCCCACTCACCAGGCTAAACAAGGAGAAAGTTACTGCCAGCTGCCTGTTGGGTGCCAGGATCTGCCGCATAATGCACGCACTCAGGTCAGTCCTCAATAAGTATAAATATGACTGTGTCATTGTCCATGTTGGTGTGAATGACCAGAGACGTACCTCCCTGGACTACAGGAAAAAGACATGGAGGAGCTGCCCAATCTTGTACCCCAGGCAGGTATGACCCTAGTCCTGAGTAGCATCCTGCCATCCCCCAGAATGATACCACAGTACAAGGACAAAATGATTGACTTCAACAATTGGCTATGCTTCTGGTGTCATTCTTAGGGGATCCAGGATCTGTCTGCCTGGGATAATATGATCGACAGACCATGATACTTTGCCAGAGATGGCCTGCACCTGTCGCCCTTGGGATTCCAGATACTGGCTAAGGGTCTTGGCACCCCTATAGTGCCTTTTTAGGCAAGGTTCAAATGACAAATTCACCACCATAACAGGTACAAGCAAGCAAAATCTGTGGATAATGTTACTCAATGCTAGAAGTCTAAACCTTAAAATGTACTCACTCGAGGCTCTCCTTAAAATGGAGAACATCAACATCTGTGCAGTGGCAGAGACCTGGTTCAAGGCGCAAGGGAGCACCCCTGCATTACCATGATATAATTCATGATTCATAATAATGTTTATGGTTGTCCCCTGCCATAAACAAACTATACAACAGAAGAAAGAAACTGTTGCAAAAAAGAGTAAAATCCCATGACTGGAGGAACTCTCTGGTCAGCCTCAGTAAGAAGCTGAGATCCCTCATAAAATCCTCCAAAGCTAGTTATGAAAACAAAATCGCCACTGATTTTAAAGCCAACCACAAAGCATTCTATAGCTATGTCAAGAATCTCAGTGGCAACACTCAGATCTGCTCTGAGTTACAGCACAATGGCACAAAATATACAGAACCAACTGATATTGCCAACATACTGGCAGATAGATTCAGTAACTTAACCCCCCCTCTCACCCCCTAAAGGGCCCATCTCTATAAGGGAAGAATGCAAAGTTCCTGTAATCATGGTTGCACAGGTTAAAACCACACTCTCCAAAGCCAAGAACACAGCATCCATGGGACCTGACAACATCCCAGGCTGCGTTCTACATGAACTACAGAACGAACTGGCACCCCACCTAAGTACCATGTTAAATCATTGCCTCACCTTAGGCTTTGTGCCCACTGAATGGTGCACAGCAATGGTTATCCCACTCCACAAAGGGGAAGCTACCACGGACCCCAGAAACTTCCGCCCTATTAGCCTGATGAGCCTGGTCTGCAAGGCTATGGAATGCATCATCATGGAACTTATAAACAATGACATTGGTAATCTCCAAACTCTGGACCACACCCAGTTCAGGTTTGTAAAAGGCAGATCATGTCTCCTAAACCTGATAGACTTCTTTGAAGCGGTCACCAAAGCCGTAGATGAGGGTAAGGTGGTTCACACAGCCTATCTAGATCTCACCAAAGATTTTGACACCATCCCCCACTCTGGAATTATAGATAAACTCACTAAACTAGGTATAAATCCCTGTGGCACAAGATGGGTTGCCAACTGACTCACTGACAGAACCCACACTGTGAAAGTAGCAAACTCCAAATCTGACTTCAGACCAGTGACAAGTGGAGTACCACAGGGCTCAGTCCTGGGTCCTCTCCTGTTTGGTATCTACTTCTTAGAAGTACAGGCTAATACAGAAGGTCTCTGGCTAATGAAGTTCGCAGATGACTGCAAACTAGGATCCATAATCGAAACTCCTAATGATGTGGACATCCTAGAAAAGGGCCTCACTGAGACAGATGCCTGGTGTCAAAGCTATGGCCTGAAGTTCAATGCCAAAAAGTGCATTGTCATCCCTTTTCGCAAAAACTCTGTACCCATGAACTACCACATAGGCAGTAGTCTACTTAACACCTAAAGTGTGATAAGAGACCTTGGAACACAAGTGGACAGTTGTCTTTCCTTTGATAATCACATCGCCACAGTAGTCAGGAAATCCTTCTACATGGCACACCTCATCACAAAAGGTTTCTCATCCAGGAAAAAAGAGGTCATTGTTCTCCTCTACTCATCACTCATTAGACCCATTATAGAATACAGTGCCGCTTTTGGTATGTACCTCACAAGACATCTACAAGAACTGGAAAGGCTGCAGAAATACCTCACAAAGAGGATTACTAGCCTCAAACAAATGCCCTACGCAGACCGTCTCAAACTCCAGCTCTACTCCATCCCATATCGTCTCCTCAGAGGCAATCTCTGCCTAACATACAAAGCTATGTCAAACCCAGAGCTGCTGGACATGCTCCACTTAAAGAAATCCCAATCCCTCCGAGATACATGCTCTAGGGGCTTAAACCTTGTCACCACAATAAACAGAACATGCTGGAGGGATAGATTCCTGTCCCAGAGACTTCCCATACTCTGGAACAAACTACCTATCTTCATCAAACAAAGCTCCTCATTAGCACTCTTAAAGAAAAATCTTGATGATTGGATGGGAGATAGGAAATTCACCACAGGGATCACTTCTGTGGCTCTGCTCGACAGGGGCACAGGAAAATAATTTTCTTGGGTGGTGAAAGCCAGGGTACCTTTTTGGCTAGGCTTGTATAGGCCCTAGAGCCAACAGCCTAGTACCTACCTATGAACCTATAAGGAAGAACATTCAACTGATCCTGAAAATTACAGACCCATTAGTCTGACTAGTCTTATTTGCAAAGCCATGGAAAGAATTATCATGGAAATTATTAAGGATATTAAGAGATCTCCAGACACTGGATCCATCCCAGTATGGCTCTGTCACTAGAAAGTTATGCTTACTGAATCTGATGGATTTGTTTGTAAAGGTCAGTAAGATAATGCATGAGGGGAAAACTGTTGCATACTGCCTACCCAACTTTGGCTAAAATATTTGATACAATACCCCACTCAAGCATTGTCAACAAACTTACAAAAGTAGGTATAAACCCCTTTATAACATGCTAGATAGCTAGCTGGCTCACTGATAGGACACAGGATGTTTGAATCAATAAGGCCACCCCCACAAAGAGACTGGTCACTAGTGGAGTCCCCCAGGGCTCTGTGTTAGGCCTAATCCACTTTGGTCCACTTCTTAGATGTCAAAGCCGATGTCAAAAGCCAGTGGATAACTAAGTCACAGATGATTGCAAACTGAGAAGTCACTGAGTTCCCCCCAAGATGAGAACACCTTTCAAGAATGTCTAATACAGAGAAATGCTTGGTGCCAAAGCCATGGCTTAAAACTCAATGCAGTAGAGAGTCGATTATCTGAACTAACTGGGACCTAAAGTAGTTTGGATAATCAAACTTTTCGGATAATCAAACATACATTGAACCAGATAAAAAACTACTAAAATCTTGTTTTTTCTGCATGCAGGGAATATACTTTTCAGCCATTCAGTGATTCTAGTGGAGAATAAAGAATATTTTTCACACATGGGCAGGCTACAAGCTAAAAAAACATGCACAAGCAAATAAGTATAAAGTTTACATAATCAGACTTTATGATTTTTCCTACCCGAAAACTTTGGAAGGCTGAGTTTGGATAATTGACATTCTGTATTACTGATGTTCAACTAATCAACTCTCTACTGTACCAAGAAATACATTATAGTATCTTTTAGGAAGTCTCTTTACTCTGTATCATACAGACTTCTGAAAAGTGATCTTTGTCTGGCATACTAGGCATCCCTAGATCATGTTCTGATGAATCATTTGAATAAATAAACAACATCAGAACTACTGGATTAAAAGACCTAAATTTTGCTTGTGACATAAATAGGACATGTTGGAGAGATAGATATGTTTCTCAAAGAATTCCCATTTTTTGGAACAAAATCCTCATCCATGTGAAGCAGAGTTCCTCCCTATCACTATTTAAGTGCAACTTGGATCAATTCAGCCCTGGTCAGGCTCCTAAGTCTGTGATGGACAGAGGTGGTCAGTAAATCAACCCCTATAAAACAAATTTGTGGTCATACTTGGGTTGCACAGCTAGGCTTTTAAGGGCTTTTAAAGGCCTAATATACACCTATGAACCTATAAGATCGACCTCACACTTAAAGGAAATGGGAAAATATTCTAAAATTACTTTTATTTATCTGTTAACCTGATAAAACAACTGGGACCAAGTATCCCTTTTCAGGGACAATTTAGGAACCCTATCTGGATAACTTAGTTTGAGTAACACAGTAGGCAAATGGAGATTGACAGAATCAAACCTAGGACAATTTATAGCCTATAACTTTAATTGTCTGTGTTAATTACCAATGCTTCTTTTGTCAGAACTGCCTTTACATTCCTTCAAAATAGGTAGCTCAAAAATGACAAATTTATAATTTCATTTCCTTTGTACAGTTTTTCTGAGCTCCTTCATTACAACACAGCGCCAACTCTTGAACACTGCTTTCACTTTCACCTCCTACTAAAGATTTTGGAGACAGATTGTTGGTAAATTTAGGCCTTAAAATTCTGAACTTTTTTTGCTGACGAAATGTGATCAAGTGAGGTCTAAAAACGAATAGGGGTAAAACAGACAAAGCTAGATTCCTATAGAATTATACTCCTCCACTGAATTTAGCTGTGCTGTCTTGCTAATTTACTTAAGCTTTACTACAGACAGCATCTTCATAGAGGCACAAATATGTTTTCACACTAGTGGAGAGAAGTCATAACCCTGTAGCTGCAAGGGATTAGGTTTTGGCAGAAACATGTTTTTCCTTTTGCACAAGAAGAATGCAGTGAAGCAAAATAAACTATTCTGTTCAGCTGCATTTATTTCCTGTAGCATTTAAAGGGATTCAAGGTAAAGGTGCAGTAATATCTATATTTGCTTTCCCAGAATGCAACTCAAAAAAGTAACTGAAAAGTTAAATTGTGAAAGAAACAGATGTGGTAGTATAAATATTACCATAAACAAACAAGCCATAGGCAGACATTCAACTTTATTTAATTTGAAAGAAGAGACAATTTATATATGAAATCTTCCTGTAAGTATGTCACGTCATACTGTGTGTCAATAATCCTATTTGTGAAGACTCTCTGCTAGTCTATAGATTTTTGGTGTAAACTTCCCTTAACGTACTTCAGATAGTACCACTAGCATTATGTTTGATTAATTGTTTATTATACCATGACCCCCCCAAAACGTGCACGCTGATTGGCCAGCGTGCACATTGTAAATTGAGTTATACTAATGAAAAAAGGTCCGGTCGCCTGGACTTTTTTCCATTAGTATAACTCTACTGTCTCGCTATGTTAAATGGGTTTAACATAGCGAGACAGCTTTAAAATAAGCAACGGGACCAAACCACGCCAACCGTGGGTAAATCCAGCATTACCCACACCCAGGCGTGGGTTATTGCTATAATATTCTGAGCACTAACTGATGGTCGGTGTGAATTTATGAATTTCATCTTGTCTGTGACCACAGAAAATTACTTGCCAGAAAAGTACTCTGTCTTCTTTCTCTACACATGTTTAATTGAGTTCCATCTTAGAAAACATTATGTTGGAATGATCTAATATTTAGTGATAGTTTTTTTCAGGTTGTTTCAGTATACATAATAAACATAGCCCAGGCAATGACTTTCTTGCAGAAATCCACTTTTGTATTCAGTCAACTAGACATTACATATATGTTCTGAAAATGTGGGTGAAAACTATCCTGAAAAAATATGAGAACATTCCCTTGACAAGCTTATTCTGAAATAGTAGTTTTAACTGTGTAGATGTAAATTTCAGATGCTTGGCTGTTCCAGAAATTGATACTTCTTTGTGCCACAACTGACTTCAACTCTATAGAAGTCAGAATACGTATTATTTATTTTATTTTTATTGACAGAATGTATATAAGCTTTTTTTCAGATTTGGCTCAAAACATTGCAAAAGTGAAAGCCAGCACAGTGGTATAGAGGAATAAAGAAGCCCTAACTGTGGTCTGGGAGATCTGGGTTCGAGTACTGCTTAGAACATCTGAAATGCTAGCAGGGTCTATCTCAGGTGGGAGGACATTTGTCTAGGTGCTCCCATTGGGGAGGATATGGTCCACAGAGATGAGTAGCATTTGAACATAAAGAGGCAAATACTGTGGAGCGAGTATCCAAGGGATAGATCATAAATGAAAAATCCTCCCCCGGATGAAAACAGTCAATGCTATGACGCTCCCCACAGGATGGCTTTAGGTTTTGTGCCATCCACGACCTTAGAATCCAGACAGTCTGAGTGCTGTTGGAGAGTGGTAGACCCAGTGATGATCAGGGGCACTGGAAAAAGCAAGAAAAAAACGAAGCAGAAGGGGAACCAAACAAAAAAAGAAAAGACATTACAGAAGTAAGACAGATTATATAGGTATAGTTACAGATATACATATACTTGTACATATGCATATACATATACACATATGTATGCATGCACATATACATATACTTATACATATATGTATACATATAAATATACATATATACGGTTCCCCTTCAAAACATCTAAAACTCATAACATCTAAAATCAAAACAGCGAGACCATAATATCTAAAATCTATAACATCTAAAACCCATTATATCGAATTTCATAACATTTAAAATGTATAATATGTAATAGTGTATCATCAAACATGTAAATGTCATAGTTTATTCTGTTAATCTTGTGGTACCACTATGAGATTTTGTAGTTTTTATTTTTATAGTTATTATTTATATAGTGTAGGTATTTAAACTATTTATACAGTGTTTATTTCGCCACTCTGTAGGTGTTTTTTAGGCCATACAGGTAAGTGATATAGACATTACGTGTACATTCTTTATGGTGATCGTGATACAGTGGGGTTAGGAAATTAATTTTTTCTCACTGTAGTGCGATCTTAGAGTTGGTATATTTAATTTACAGGGGGGGGGTTGCATGGGGGCTTGATCCCCTGCAGAAACGTAGTAAAAAGTGTGCTTGTTAGTTTGGTGTCATTATATGTGGAGGGGATGTTATTTTCATGTGATTTGTAGTGTTCAATGCTGTGATGCACATTTTAGATGCTATGAAATTCAATGTTATAGGTTTTAGATGTTTTGGATTTTGTATGTTATGGTTTCGATGTTATGATTTTATATGTTATGGGTTTTAGATGTTTTGAAGGGGAACCATATATATATATATATATATATATATATATATATATATATATATATATATACACATATACATAGGCATATACTCAGGTGTGGTGTGTGTATGTGTGTGCCTTCTGTGGAAGGTTGAGCACTGGGCTGGCAAATCGACACCGTAAAACTCCACTGCCACTCATGAGTGGACAGGTGATCTGCTGTGGTGACCCCTAACAGGGAAAAGCCGAAAGAAGAAGAAGGAGGAAAGCAGGTACAATTAAAGCAACTACATGAAAAAATCATAATGACTGCCAAGCTACAAAAGTACTAATTAACACTTTAAGACAAGATACATAAGTAGTAAACACATCAGTTAGCTAATAGCTACTATTAACTACTGATTAGAACAAATTCAGGGTCTACAGATAGCACAGCTCTGCAAATCCCATTTTTACAAAGTAACCTATGTAAAATAGTATAAACACAAAAGTCACTTTTTTGGGGAGAAGTGGGTGCCTGTGATCCTCACACCTCCATGCAAGCTAGTTATATGGTATAATAAACTCCGAGGTCACAGCACCCTGGGAAAATAGAATTTCTCCCATAAAACACAATCTCTGTTCTCACACTTGTGTGGTTTTCAAACACTTGTCCATCAAAGAGTAATCCTCATACAGCTGCTCATCATACTGGAATGCTACTTCACGAATTCAGCATCATAAGACAGGTATGAATCAATTCAGTGTAATATCAGTTAAAAAGTGTCCCAATAAAAGCACAACAGGACAGTTTCATTTTGTTAAAGCTAGCTATGAGTATTTTAAAAGCATTTTTTTTGTTTGCCTACTTCTTCTTTAGAAGTGTTAAAACATGATATAGTGGGAACTTTACCTTACAAAGGCTGAGATCATTAAATGTATATTTAGATTTCTAGCTCATTAGCCCTACTGAATCAACAATAGGATGCTGCCAGTGACTGTCAAATGTTAGGCCTTTCCTGGCAAGCTGATGCATCACCGCACTGTGTTTAGCAGGTCACCGACATTTCAGGAAGAACTGTGATGACTTTGTCACTCTTCAGAAACAGTGGTGCCCCCCACATCCTACTCCATGACATCAAACTGAAAATGTAATCAGGAAAAGAGAAGGAAAGCATAATCTAGGCAATATTAAAGCCACCCATCTCATTTTGTTTACTCTAATAATTTTGGGCAGTACAGTTGAAATTCAAGCTTCACTGCTGGTAGCCTCTTAAACAACATTCTCGGAGGACATAGAACATTTTCAAAAGCAAAGCTCATACTGATATTTTAAGGTAATGAAAACAATGCTAATAGCAACAGAGGTAATATGAAAGTGACCTGACTGTAATACACATTACACAACACTGCAAAATGTCTGTGTAGATGGCACATAGCAGTAACATATGATAGTTCATATAGTATCTTAGAAAACTTTCCAAAATATTACGTTATTTATCTCTTTTTCCTTCTTACGAGTTCATATTAATAGGAAGAAACATGCGTAATTGGTATGTAAGTTACTTACTGTATCTTTAAAAAAATGAAGATGATTTCTTATGAATATAATAACAGAACTAACAAATTCCCTCCATATATGACTCGTTCATAATGACAACTTCAGCAAAATGATTGTGTGACAGCATACATACTCACACACTACTCTGATACAGGGTAAGAACCCATCCCTCAGCAAGAGACTGCAACCATAATACAGTATTATAGACCACTCAGCCCTGCTGACAACTGCTAGACTTGTTTCTGATCCTAAAAATGGATCCAATACATTATCTGAAAACAGAAAATTTTAAAATACAAAAAAGAGAAAATGTTGTTAGAACTGTTAAAATTTAGGAAAATAAATTGCTTCTCTTACAAGGTGGAATAATATTCATTAATTTTCAGTACCTGCCTGCCTTATCCTGTGTAGAGTGTTGAGCTGGAGCCTATTTTGAGTAGACCTGTTGAAGGACACTATGTAAACAAATAACAAAGTCCACAACTTGAATAGTCTGCTTATTAAAACAGACTGTCATAGCAAATACATCCATGTGCAGACTCATCCAATACAGCACTCAACTCTCATGTACCTAGGCACAAGGGGTAAACCCCTCCCACACACACTTCTAAGGGAACAAACCTCCCACACCATCCAAAACAAATATAACCAACTAACGTCAAGGTAACTGCCACTTGCAATACAGAGTTACACACACAATACTCTTGCAGCACACACACACACACACACACACACACACACACACACACACACACACACACACACACGCACGCGCACACACACACATGCACACACGTGTGTGCACACACACACATGCACACACACAAACAAATGCATGGACACAGACAGACACATATAGACATATGTCCACATGCACACCTAATATTTGAAGAAGATGATTATTAAAGACTTTATTTTCATTCTGTCTGCCTCTTTTTATTATCTGTAACATTTCAGTTACTTGGTGATGTAACTTACTGATAAGAATCCCAACTGTGTCAAGTTCTGCTGTAGATTTATGCTGATGTTGACTGTGTATACAGTTCCAGTTTGCAGAAAAAAAAAACAGTACTGGAAGCATCTCATACCTAGAAAAAACTGTGCAGTAAGTAAACTAAAACTACACGAAATGAGTAGTTATTAGTGGCCCACTTTGTAGCATCACACTCTTCATTTGTGGAGTCTGGCATTTGATCTCACTCCACTGCTGAAATGCTGTGGGGAAACACTGGGTTTTGTTTCATATGTGTAAGGCTGGATCCCCTAATCAGAAGGGGGGGGGGTCTTTGTGCTGTTTGGTGACATCAGACCCCATTGCTCATTTTTGACTAATCTGCTTTGTTGGAGTTATTGGCTAGCCAAACAAAAACTGGCATTCAAACATTGTCTAACTACTTCCGGCTTAAGGCAATTACATCTACTGACTGACATTACCCCAATATGTTACACCTCACTTCCATCTAGGTACGCTTTTGTGAGTTTGAATACTGATGTGACTGATACAGAGATTTTTAAATTGTTTTCTTGTAATAGAATCCCTATAGGACAGTTGCTGTACACTATGTATGTAGAAGAAGGAGAGGTAAGTGCGAAGTGTCTAAACCTGACATTGGCTTCAGAACATTAATTTTCTCCTTAACACCAGTCAATAGTTCTGAAATACTGATCAAATGTGCCTTGTAATGGTACAAACTGAACCTTAAATTGTATTGTCGGACTTCCGATAGCAAATGTAAATAGCCAACCCTTAAGTTATGGTAGTGATCTCCTTATCATAAATCCTATGAAATTTTTTAGTGTTTGATGCAAAAATATGTTGTTTTTGCAATTAACTTTGTTACTAAGCAGCATCCCTTGAATTTTTTCTAACATGACATTGTGAAAGACTAAACCCACAAAGTCTCACTTGTCATGTTGGTGTATAAGCTAAGTGTAGCAAGAAGGGAGTGCTATGTCCTAGTAAGACAATTTGTTACCTGTGTTTCAGAGGTGTAACAGGATATATATTGAAAATTAACTTGTGATAATTTATTAGTGAAACCATAGTGCAGGGCCAGCCTTAGCTGATATGGTGCCCTAGGCGAAGTAGTGCTCTGGCGCCCCTTAAGCCGCACCCACACCATACTCATGAAACACCCCTATGAGCCATGCTCACAGGTAGGTCACTCCCCAAAAAAGCCACTCCAATCATTCACTCCCCAAGAAAGCCAATCCAGTCATTTCCTTTAATTATTTAAATGCATAGAAGAAAGGATACCTTGTAATGTAGTTTAAACTGCAAGTGAAGGTGGAAATTTCCTTTAATAAACCTGCTTTAATCTGAATTCCCTTTAATAAACCTACTTTAATCTGTTTCTCCTTCACACATACTTTACTATAAATGTCATGTCTTCAGAAAATAGAAGCCCATGTTCCTTGGTTCAAAGAGTTGCTTAGGTTAATCTAAACAGTTTAATTTACTCTGGGGTAGGCGAGCAAGCCTTACAGCTCAGTGAAAGTAGAATAGCAACCTCTCTCCTCCCTGTGTACAGAAGCTTAAGATAGAATAGCACAAACACAGATAGCCATTTGCTAAACAATACAATCTCGCAATGAAAACAGGCTTAGCATGAACGGTAAAATTCTCTGCCTCTGAAACTGCATGAAAACCCTTATTTATAGAAAATGCATCTGGTCAGTGGAGGATTAAGTTTACATTTGGGCTGTTTTCAAAACAGACTCCTTGCACACATTTTTATTGCCATGCATACATATATTTGTTCTTTGATTCAACTTCCTGATTGCATTAAATTATATTCCTTATGTAATACAGAACCACTTATTATAATGTATTTTAAATTTGTAGTTTTAAGCATTCTTTTAATAAGCAAAGAAACTAAATGTATAAACCAATAATGACAAAAATACCCATTTCAGAAAATTTCAACCATAAAAGGCTACTCAGACATCTGTCATTACAATCCACCAGTATCACTCAATACAAACAATCGCTGCAGAAGAGAAATCATCTGAACAATTCCACATTAAAGACATCTGTAACTAATGAAGAGATTGCCACTGACAAACAACTTTACATCTCAATGTTACATTTACAAATTCAGTGCCTGTTGCCCTTGAAGAATTAATTGCCTATGTTACATTAAAAATTTGGTAAACTGGTAATATTGCAATATGAAATGACTAAAACTGACAAGTTCATAGTTGCTGGGCATCTCATACAAAGGAGGACATACTCAGGAGTGCAGAACCCCTATCTCTCCTAAGAATGCACCAAATAATCAGAAATTGAAAGGGCACTTCAATATTAGCTCTCCATCTACATGGTGTGGGAGTAGAATCCACAGCCTTCTGCACCAAAGACAATGATTTGACAAAACACTGCTTTGAAATTCTACAACACAGTGTATCATTTGATAAACAAAACAGTTAATTTTACACTGAAAACTCACTTAGCGTGAGAATCAGTAAACGTTCTTCATTTAAAGCTCACAATTTCATGAAAATGAACTAAAACTCATAATCCCTTGAAAATGCACTGAATCTCTTAATACCCTGAAAGTGCACTGAAACTCAAACTCATTTCTGTCAGCAGTCTGGTAGTTTGTGTAGAGCAGTGGTTCCCAAACCTTCATGGACCTAGACACATTTCTGAAAACAGTAATTTTTTCACAACCCACTACTCACGTCAGCATGTGTACATGTGAAGCACTCATGGTCCTCCTTAAAGGAGGAGACGCTGCCACCAGTGAGTATTTCTTAGGGATTTAAAGGGGCCATGTATTTCTTTGGGATTTAAAGGGGCCATGTAAACTATTCTCATATTTTAAATTATTAGCATAGCCAGATTATAGTCAAATAGGGCCCTAGGCAGTGAAATAGATTGAGCCCCCCCCCCCTAAGTAACCCCTCTTGTAGCAGTCTCCTCCCCAGCCATACCAGTGTTCCATTACTTGGCTATTTCTCCCTAGTTACCATGAACACTGTTCAAACCTATCAGTGTGTATATTGTTTTCTTATTTACTTCTGCAATGATTACAGATATTAAAATAAAATGCACAAACACCGATAGCCATTTGCTAAACAATACAGTCTGACAACAAAAAGACGTAGCATGAGCAGTAAACTTCTCTGCAACTGAAACTCACATTCATTGAAAGAGCATAAAAACCTACATTCAAATAAAATGCACATAACCAGTGGAGAGGGCTATTTTCATATCATAGGTCCCTTGGACACATTTTTATGGCCATGCATACATGTATGTGTTCTTTGATTCACCTTCCTGATTGTATTAAATTATATTCCTTGTATAACACAACACCACTTGTTAGTGTGTTTTCTATATTTATAGTTTTTAACATTTTTCCAGTAAGCAATGGAACAAAATGTATAACCCAATAATGACAAACTACCCACTTCAGAACATTTTAACAATATACATACACACACACATACATACGATATGGTACATTACACTATCCTTGATTACACAATGCATTGTGCTTGTTCACTGGAATGCATATATACGCATTTTTTTTTCTATGCAATTAGTCTGAACTATTATGCTACTGCTTACATTTCTATATTTTTGGTTGTGAAATGGTTTGTATTTCACCCAGGCTGAAACTGCTCAGTACTGATCAGTGCACTACCCTAGTAAACAAATATAAATAAATACCCCAGCGAACAAATATAAATAAATACATTTCAATAAAGAACTACTGTCAGTACTTAAAATGTTGCTCCATAATTCTGTACTGTTCTATTTGCTTACAACTTGTATTTTCTTGCATGAAACAAAGTTGTGGCTGAAAAAAGGCTATCACAGTTCAATCTACTTAACTAATTCAACTCCAAAAAGTAACATCTAGAAAGACAATGTGACTTAAGCATTACCCATTTCTTACCAGTGTCTGATTCTATAGTATTCCCTTGTGGCTTTCAAAGATCCTGCATTGTTTCTTTCTGGTATTAGTCATTATATGTTACATTATACACATACTCTTTGGTTAAAATAAGTCAATAAATAGGGAACAGCACAATTTACAACTTCAAAAAAGTAATCAGATCAGTAATACTTGCCACAAATAACTGTCCAGTCATTTGTTTTATAAAGTGGGAACTGTCAGAGATAACCAAATTCACACCATTGGCAGAAATAAGTCTCACTTGCAGACTCACAAACAAACACCACAAATGGCCATCAGGTGATCAACTACAGCAAGTTCACCCAAACCATGAGATGCATCCAAAATTCTACATAAAGATCTGGAGATTACTAAAAGACCAAATATTTGCAGTAAATGATTCCACATTCTTGATATTCCTTAGTTACAAACCCATCTCCAACAGTAATACTATTTCACGATTATTAACAGAACCATACTATGCAATCTACACATAGAATGACTGGAAGTAAATTTAAATGACAAGATTGAAAACAAAACTCTTTCAAAGCCTCCACTCTTACTATACGGTCTAGCTTCCAAAATGCCTTGACTGTTCATGCCACTCAAAGATTCCTCCTTTGCCAAACTATCTTATGCCTGGTGACGACAAGCATTAACTGAATAAGTCACCCTTTCTGTTGTTTATATTACCTGCCAGGCCCTACAGAAAACGTTGGCAAAAGCATCTGCTTTAATCCCTACTTACTGGCCTCATAGACTGACCCTGCAACAACTTCATCGTAACTCCTTTCAATAACACCAAAAGCCACTCTTACAGTTACTTACTTTTCTCAAACCAAGTGCAGGGAAGGAGGGGAACAGAACCTTTCTAAACCAAATGTGTGGGGGTGTTAAGCTAGCACTATTTCATATTGCTTGCCAAGCCCCAGTCATAACAAGTATCGAGCCCTCAATTGGGACATTACTCTTCAATACAGACATTTTATGTCCAAAGACCTTCAGAAATAGCATTGCATATGTAAACAACCCAAGCCTCTAAAGCTGAAACTGTTACTTGCAGTTATCAAGTTGTTGCTGACTTGCAATCATATTATTAGCAAGACAGGTCTCTGCAAGCATCACTTACCATTTGGCTTTCTCATGCCACTATTTTTAATTTGCATACTGAACTGAAAACTTTAACTGATAAGAGAAAAAGACAACACAGCAGGTTTAATTTGCTTTTCAAAGAACAGCAATTAACAGCTTTTTGTACTGCTTGATGTAGGACCATTTAGCAGTCAGCATGAAGTACTAAAGGGCCAGCAGGAAAAGTGCAAGCCAAGTTAAACAAAATCTTTTTATATATTTTTACATGACAAAAGACCTTCTGGTATGGTGAGCATCTGTATGAGACACTAAAGTAATGACAGTAAGTCAAAATCAATTATAAGATCAAATAAATCAATACTTCAATGCTGTTAGCAAATATTACTGACACATACAAAGCAAAGATGCACAGAGAAAAACAGGGGTGATAGGGGAGATTAGTGGTTCTTTGGGATTGTATTTCTTTGTCCCAGTTCCTATGTTTGCTGCAGAAAGAGGCTTGGCATAACAACAACAAACAGCTGTAACCACATTTGTGATGGGGTGCATAAAAGAAATTCACATGATTGTCTTTTAAGTTTTTGAACTACTATGGAATTGGTTGTCTGGAAAACAATTACATCAAAAGTGCAAGTACTGCCTGTCAGAACCAAACCACATCTTTTTATAGCACTAAAGTACATTATTCTGAAAAACAGACCAATACACAACAAAAGCACACTGAAACATATCACAAAAAGTCAACTTCGTATACTGTAGTTGCAAAAAACTAAATGTACAAGGTCAGGAGCACAATTCTAAACATGTGTGCACTTGCAGACAAGTGAAAAGGGGGTAGCAATGCAGTCTTGTTTCCAGACTTCATTCTGCTGTACTGAGAATGATGCAGGTGCGGTAAAGCATTAACTTTAGATAAAGTAAACAAACTTGCAACACACAGCAGATTCGACAATAACAGTTCCCTGGTAGAAACAAAAGGGAAATGCAAACTTTTTTTCTACATAGGAAAACAGTGTACGCCAGTGATAATCTAAATTTCTAGTACCTTTTCAGAAAGAAATATCCCGGTTTTAATACTGTGATTCCTACTTGAAGATCTACACTCCTTGCTGAAATCTCATTCATTTATTTTGAAGTTTAGATTGCAGACTGAACTGCTGTGCTGCCCACCCGTGCTCATCCCGGCCTGCTAAAGAAATTATTATTTTTCCATCTGTTCAGGTTCACCCGGGGGTTCACACACTTGAAGCACTTAGTTCAACTTCACTCACTCACTGTTCAACCACCACGGCAGTTGGAGAATGAACAGGAAGTAAACAGAGAGAGAGAGTACACACAGTCCGAGCCCACCCTTCAGCCAAATTCCACTTTCTAACAGGCTGACAGTCTGCCTCACGAAGCAGACGTCACAACGCATGCATGCCCCCCTCCCCACATGTAATGATGTCAGCAGCAACACTTTCTTAATTAAAATAAATTATGCACAAATAAATAAAAGACGTGCCCTTTAAGAGGCTGCCCTTTATGGCGCTTTGCACTTCAACAGGGCGCAGAGAAGAGTGCATGCTTTCTTAAAAAATAAATGCACAAATAAATAAAAACTGCGCCCTTTAACAGGCTGGCCTTTACGGCACCCTAGGTGATCGCCTAGTTTGCCTATGCCTAAGGCCGGCCGTGCCATAGTGTAAATAAGTCTCTGTTCATGTAAAGAAGTACGCTGTTTTTATTAGTCAGAATGCTTTGCTGGAATATGTAAATCATTACCTATATATAAATTCACATAATTTCGTGGCAGTGGTAATAAGGAAAAAAATTAATCGATAGTAAAAGTAAAACAGCAACAAAACATGTAATCTATATTTTGTTTCAAACACTCACAGATTTAACATCAGGAGTATATGAAGAAATGGAATTAACTGTAAAACACAGCTTG
Organism: Protopterus annectens; assembly: GCF_019279795.1. Lineage (NCBI taxonomy): Eukaryota > Metazoa > Chordata > Ceratodontiformes > Protopteridae > Protopterus > Protopterus annectens. The sequence continues at coordinate 1,975,726,119 of NC_056725.1, read as the reverse complement.
AATCTAATATGCACTGGTAAGTAATATGTCTCCCCACCCCCGATTCTCATACTGCCATCGGTGCCATTAAGGCACTTACAATTGAGAGTAATCCCTGTTGTCTAGTGAATCCCCACACCCTCATCCCTGTTTCACTTTTGTGTTATATAGTTGAAAACAGCCTTTTTGACCATGTTCAGTACCACAATGTGGTAGGGATGACCACGCTGATTTACATGTCTGACCAGTTTATTGAATCACTTGGTGTGTAGATGCCTTCCTGGAAGCTGTCATGTGGTAGAAAGCACATGGCTAATTAACATATGCCTGTCCCCCATACTGCCTCATTAGCCCTACTTGGTGCTGTATGTCTTTGTGTTAGTGCACCATGCAGCACCATGTTAGGGTGGTTTATGATTCACAAAATGGTGCCACGTTGTGCACATGGAGGTGTACATGTCATTATACCTCCTTGAATCCTGGCCATAGTCTTATATTTCCTTTTGTTATCAATTCATCACTCTAACTGATTCCTATAAAGTATCTCATTTGTAAATGTTCTGTAAATAATACACGATTTTCATCTTGTAACACCTCTAGTTGTGAGGAGTGCCCAGTTAATTTTTGAAATCCCTTGCCTTCTTCAGTAATAAACTGTCTGTGTCCAAATGTTGCCCATGCTGCTACATGGTTAAAACATCTACACAGTATATAAGCTTCCTTTAATTTTTCTGAGAATGCAGAAAAGTGAAGTTCTCTCTTTACCTTTCCCTTTGTGTAAGTATATTTGTTCCTGTGCTATGTTACCTCAAAATTGTGAAAAACATTCTTTACCTACTTTAACTTTTTTCCCATGCTTTCCTTTTCTTCCCCTAATGTCACAATAAAAGTCTCCACAAATCACTATATTTATGCTAACATTCAAATATATTGTTTGTGTCTTTCGGCTTTTCCCGGTTAGGGGTCGCCACAGCGGAACTCCGGTCCGCTAATGATTGGCAGTAGATTTTTACGTGCTGGCTTGCTGGGCCTAATGCACAACCTTCAACGAAGGAATGCCCATTCAAGCATGTTGCCACACAGAAGACGCTCTAACTGAGAATCGAACGGGCAACGTCTAACTGTGAGGTGACAATACTACCGCAGCACCACCACCGCAGTTATCTAACATTCAAATATATATACTCTTTAAATTCTTGAAAAGGTTGTGTTTAAGTATCTGCTGTAGATGCATGAACTACATACAATAAGTTGTATTATCTGTCCTTTAATACAGTGATCTAACAGCCTAATACCATTAGCCTTTCTGGTCAAACAATATTAACTTCATGTATTGTAATATAATTCACTTTACCCAATATCATGATTCCAATTCTTCTCCTCATACACTTGCCTTAATTCTTCTCCATGTTTTTTTATGTTATTTAAATGTGTATCTAATAAACATATAGTGCAAGGAGCACAGTGACTGTGCTCTGATCTTTGAAAAAAGACAAAACTAGTTAAGTGCTATAAGTGGCACAAGACTCGAAGTTAACAAATGTTAAGTACCCCTTTGCAAAGGTTGTTAAGGTCAGGTTGCTGTAAAATCTGCCTATACTGACCAGCAAATGACAGCAGTGGAAAAAAAGATTTGTTTCTGCCTGATGTCCAGAGGAATAATGTGTGCCTTCCTCCAATAAACTTAGAAACTAGCTGGAATAACAGGATGTGTGTCTGCCTGCTTTTTCCAAAGGAAACTAACTCTGAAACTCAAATGGATGTCATTATTAATGAAGACACTCCTCAGTTGTTTGTCCAAAAATCACAGATTTTATGTGGAATAGACCAAAATATGAAGCAATAACATGGACACTCTGTGAAAATCTGGAGAGCTGAGAAGCATGGAAGGTGAGTGTAAATGTAATTAACTGCATTACACTGCCTTTCTGAAAGCAAATGTTAAGTGCTTTATGACTTTGGAAGCTGACAAAACACTTAGCATTTTTCCCCCATTTTACTGTAACTAGTAGTATATGAAGTAAATAAAACTCCATGCACTACAAAGAGTTATGATAAGGTCTCCAATCATAACCTAATATTATGTGTTCTCAACATTAATTATCAGGTGAATTTCTTGGGATTCATGTTCTGAAGACATAATAAGCAGGTTATGATCATCAAACTGATCATAATCCTCTATATTATGTCAAATGCTAACTGTATACACAATGTACAATAGCAATTTTCTACTGTTTGCATTAAGGAAATGGACAGAAACATGTATCCTTTACCTTTTTTAACCCTTTTCTTTTTATTTAACCTTGTTAGTTATAGTAACATCTTTCATTCTGTTTGTTTTACATATCTCTTCATGCTCTTTGGAGTTTTTTAACATTTTTTCCTTACAGCCTGCCATTTTAATAACCTTTTCCTCCATCTACAAGAACATCATCTTTCTACTTCCCCCTCTTCATTATGACCAGGAATTACTTCTTCACCAATTAACCCAGTTTGCACAATTTGTTCCTTAGTTTAATTTTCAACATTTTTATTCTCTTTGACAGTCATACACATGCGTTTATTAGATTTGCAATACCAACAATATGCCTTACAGTTTTTGGCTGTGTGGCCTACCTGTCAATAAGCTTTCATTACCTTTCGGTACATTTGTTAATCAATCCATTTTCTGCAGCAAAAAAAGAACACATTTTAGGCCGTCCTGAATATCTAACAGTTTTTCTGATTCCATTAAGCGTAAGTAAACATGGAATATGCTTCAAAGTGTTTGCACTTTCTTACAGTGTTACCCATACTTCCCAGACCCAGTCCAGCATACCTGCTAAACCTGTGCCAGCTTTTCCCAGAGTGTGTGTGTGTGTGTGTGTGTGTGTGTGTGTGTGTGTGTGTGTGTGTGTGTGTATGTGTAAATCAAACCTCAAAGTGTGTGTGTCAGCTACTTGGGCAGGGACACGAAGCACTGGTTGGACAGAGAGGGTGCTGGAGGTCTTGGTTTGGCCACTCAGCTGAGATCTCAACCCTATAGCTGTGCCAGTGGGGAGTCTTATTGGGGGATCTGGAGAAAGAGGGAGTAACCAGCCCCAGACTGACTGTGGTCTCTGTGTGGTGTTAAGGGAAATTGCACTTTACTGTCTGTGTACTTGTCATCCTCCCAGTGTGTACATTCCCCACTGTTGCTAGTGGTGAGGATTGAGTCACCTTGATTACTTTCATTATAGATACCAATGTTTATGTTGAAAAAATGAAATATTTTAAAAGTCTGTTATTTGACAGGATATCATTAAAGCATACAGATACAATGCCAGTTGGTTATATGAACGTTTAATGGAAGGTAGGTTTTCTCCCAGTATGTATGAGTACTTTCAGGAGTAGGACCTACTGATATGGGTTATCTTCAGGATACCTAAAGTACATAAGAGTAAATATGGCCCTCCTTTGTACCCCATTGTTTCTGCCAAGGGATCCAAGCTTGAACTGCTTTTCAGTTTTATTGAATTGGCATTACAATAATCTGTTTCTAAATGTCCTTCTTTTATGATAGATTATTTTCATTTTAAAAGTAAAATATTAGATGTGAACATCTTAATCCTTAATCATGTTTTGTTTATCTCATCAGTATCTGTTGTATGCTTAATGGAAAATATAGTGTTTCATTTTGTCTTGGCAGTTAAATTATAAAATTCTTTATGACCATTTTTGTTTTGTAAAACAACACATTCAGAATACCCCCTCCTGACCAGCAGTCTGTCAAACAGCAAACTATCCAATTGTCGTTTGATGTGTTGTACTGTGGTCACACATTCTACCCTGCCATGCATACTCCAAATAATACTTTATGTTGGTGCAGATGCACATACGTCTATAATGTAGTAAAGAACTGCTGGCCGCATTTTTGTAACTAAAACTTATTTTAGGTCTTCCTTTTCTTTTGTAGGCCATGGTATCTAGGAAAGTAACAGACTCTATATCTTTGCTGTTAACAGGTTATTACTAGGCTAATGACCTCAGGGGGCTTTTTAACCCTATCCGTGCTTCCTAAAGATGAAAACCAAACCCTGTACCTTGTGTATATAATGTAAACACCTTAACCATTAGACCAAATAAAAATAAAATTATCTCCAGAATGATAGTCAAATGAACGCTCATTCAAGTTGACTGGTGTGAGATCAGAACCCCTACGTATCTAATTACACAAGCTGCAGAACACAGTACTTAACACTAGCACTGCCACTAAAGTCGAAAAGAATCAAACCCTGTACTCTGTGTCTATGACTTAAACACCTTAACCATTATACCAACCCCCATAGATAAACACCACACACATGTTTCAAAGTCACAGACAGGTTTTCAAATCTTTAAACATAGATGAACACAGATTGGAAGACATGAGATTCAAACTTGCAGCTGCAATGTACATCCAAACTTTAATCTTGAGAGCTACTTGTTCAGCTAATCCAACTTGATTAAAATTTTCATTTCTCTTTTCCTTAGATTCATGGTTTCATATGTTCATAGCCATTTACTAGGCTAGCTTTCTTAATAGGATATTTAAGGCTAACCAATTTCCCTTCCAAAGGTACGACTCAACTACTATACCTTGCATCTCTGAGTTGAACATCTTAACCATTATACCAACCCCAATCATTTGTAACTGGCAACATTACAAAAATGGTGACCTGCTCATAACAGCTAAGAATACAATTAAGTCATCCTTTGTACCACCCAAATAAAAAAAAAGCCATAAATGAATCTAGTAGAGAGTTTACCTTATGAACCTAAAGAAACTCTATTCCCCAGTACGCCATTACTAGATTAGAAAGAATTGTGGCCATGGATGCCCTGTTGGCCACTCCACAAAACTATTGGAAATACTTATCCTTGGAAAGGAAAAAAATGGGCTGTAAAACTTGATCAGTGCATTCACTAATTAATTTTCCTTTGTTAACAGAATAATCTTTATCCAGAAAAAGTATATGACATACCCATTCATTTCTCAAAGCTTTGGGTATGATAATGAATAAAGGTTTTACATTTAAAGTCATCTCATCTACGTTTGCATAACCAAAATGGCTCCTAGTGTTGAAGAATGGAATTTCCAAACCCAGTGGAGGTGGTTGTATTCCTTTGGGACCAACAAGAGAAGTTAAGGAAGGAAAAGCCAATTATAATGACAGATCCGTATGCAGTGGAATTCTCATAAATAAACCCTTTCCCAAAGGATTCTATCAAAAAGATTAGAATAAACTTGTCGGACAATCTGATTGCTACTTAATGCTGTCAGTTTATTGAGTTTCCTTATTAGTGCTCTTGTTTAATATACTTCAACAGTTACTTTTTAGTGAATAACTTTACATTTATTTGACATGTTGAAAATTATTCTGAAAAGGGTATGTGGTGGAGGACAGCTATTGCCATTTGTGGATATTTGGCTGACTCTCTAGAATCACTGGCCCTGGCTAGCTCTCAGACTGCTGAGGGGAATAATAGAATAAGACCTGCAGCAGCTATTAAAAGGGGCACTTATGCATGTAAAACTTGCAATATTTTACTTTATTTATTTATTATTTAACATTTGTTTACTGGGAAAGTCGACTTGGAATAGAGCCAACTTTCAGCGGTGGCCTGGGGAGAAACGCACCAGACACTTCAATATGTTAACATTTATTAACAAAATGACTCATTATTTACTGTGCTGTTACACAGCTTAAAGTGCATCTTTTTATTTTTCTTGTAATTCAGCATATATGATTTACATTGCTTCTTGCACATTTTGTGACTCATTTTATGTAGGAAAAAACACCCAGCGATTAAGGGACATAATGTATGAACCCCAGTATGCTTTTAAAAGTGCTAATGTTTCTAATGCAATTTGTAAACATTCTAAACAGTGCAATGGTTTTAAACAGTGTTTTATACATTAAGGTTCATTGGTTAGTACTAGGCTAACTGTCCTTGTGGGCCATTTTAAGCCTAGCAAATTATCCCATGCAAGAATCAAACCTCTTGCCTGTAAGGTAAACACATTAACCATTGTGCCAACCTCCCCACATGTTCTAATTACCTTAAGGGCTGGCAACAGGGAAGATTTTTTGAGAATGATTTACAATATGTATGGCAGATTAAACTCAATACATGTAATCATTTAATTCTGTCAACATTTGTATATTATCTAAAAAAACTGAAAAAGAAGTTTGACTACAGAAATTCACAGTTATACCCTAATTAAGGCAGGGTTATTGTCTAAAGAAGTCTTGTGTCTTTGTTAGTGACTTATGTGAGACAAATGTCCATACTATGTGTATTTATATGTTTTATTGTTTACTTGTTTTATTAAACAGTTTTTATTTGAAGTCTTTTGAGATGTTCTTTTCTTTAGTGATATGTCTTCATTTTTGCTGCTGTTCGAATTTATACCAAGTAACCTGTATACTGGCACTTATTGTCTCTGTTATTAAAAATGTGCCATTCTCTCAACTTAGAATACCGAAACCAGACTCACATGCCATGTGCACTATATAGACCTAGTGCCAATATTAATGTGAACCCTGTTACTGAACTAATTTACTGTTCCGTTAAGGAAGGTCATGTTCCTTTAATCACTGACCAAGATTTAATTGTAGTATCACATAAAGGCAAAAGTTTTAACGCTAGCTAATATTTTCCTTAATTTAAAATTACTATAACACCTATCTCTCAATAATTTTCTCTTATACATAACACTGATTCAGGCCTATCAACAGTATTGATACAGCCCTTTTGCATACTATTGAATATGTACAGTCTCAACTGCATTTTTGCAAAAGCATTAGATTTTTCTTTTAGATTTCTCAAAGGTATTTAATAGTATTTGTCACATTATAGTACAAATGATTGCTTCCTGTTACAGTCTCTTAAAAAGAAACAGCAGGTGGTTCACAAATTACCTGGTAGACAGATATCAATCTAAGAAGTTGATCAGTGCCATCCATCATTTACAGCTGGTATCTCTAAGAGTCTAGTAAGGATCTGTGGTGTATTCAGAAACAGAATAAAAGCATAATAGGAATGTAAACAGTGAGATGAAGTTTGTGCAATGTGGCCCTATGGAATTAGGCATGAGCATTGGCACTGTGTCATCATGCCAGGTGCAGTGCCACATAATGATGATTCATAGCCATGATAATGGCACCAATCATGCAACTGAGTCAACATGCACATGCACATACAGACTGCAGACAACTCACGATGAACAAGGAATGGGGAGTGACACATAAGAGTGCCCTCTGTGTGGAGTCTGCATGTCCTCCCCACGGTCGAGTGGCCTCCGAAAGACATGCGTGAATGGGCGTGCCTTCACTGAAGGTTGGGCATCGGGCTGGCAACTCAGCACCAAAAAAATATATACTGCCTATCATTAGCAGGCGGGAGTTCCGCTGTGGCAACCCCTAACCGGGAAAAGCCGAAAAGACAAACAACAAACATAAGAGAGTGTGACTACAATAGGTTCAATTCCTGGCAAGGTTGGTGGCCAAAACAGCACAGTGGGCAACAAATCCAGGGACTTCTTGCCTAGGTGGCAAATGTTATGGGCTGTTTGCTCCCCTAGAGGCCTGATGGTCCTGATAGATGAGGTCTGCTCAGTGAACAGCTCCACCAGTTGTGCCAGAAGGCACACTACATTACCAAACCAGGCATCTAGATGCTAGTGCACCACAACAGTGACCAGGCTCAGCAAGTGATATGAGGAGATTGCTGAAGTCCCCTGTTTTCCACCTTCTGGAGAGCAACATTCATCACCTAAAGAAAGGCAGACACAGACAACAGCAGTGACCCCTCCAAAAGACCTCCAGGAAGGAGACTACCATCCCGTTGCTGACAGGCAGGCCTAGCAGACACTGGTGATCCAGCTCTAAAGGCAGTGCAGTCAGAAGCCAAGGTGACTGACTTTTCCTTTTCTCTTCATCTACTGCATCTGCAAAAGACTGACATAATGGGAAGAAATTGTACGCATACACCACAGACACAATCGTACAACAGCCTGGCTCAAATGTCATGCAAACTGTTCCCCGGAGAAGTGCTCCTACAGTCTGTGTACCAAAGCAAAGCAAAGCAATTCAAAGAAGGTAGCATCAAGTATACATTTAAAACACTATACATATTATAAGACACTGTTATATTACCCAAAAAAGATGAGTGTTTCCATAGTACATCTCTGGCTCACTTCCCTCAACCTCTGCCTCCTCCTGTTACCTCAGGTCATCATACCAATGATGGCAATGCACCTCAGGGCTGGTGAAGAAAGAGGCACAGCTCAGCATCTGGTGCAGTTTATACCAGACCTTCAGCTTCTTTAGAGGCCCATTGTACTAATCCAGCAGCCACTCTTTGAAGTCTTTGTCACCAGCACACCAACCAGAAGCCTTTCTTCTACCAATAGTTAAGGCAGTTATGACTAGTTAGTAGATCCTTTGCAGATCAGCATGGTAGACTTGGGTACATGGATGCACATTTTGAATCATGTGTCACATAACATAGTGCACAATGGCACTAAGCATTTGCACATGCTATCTGCATAAACATGCAGGTCAAATATTTCATGTTCATGAAGATGTGCACAGTTCCTTTAGATATGATTGGGGAGCAAACTGTTCACCAGCAGTGGTTCAAAAACAATATCGCTGTCTGGCTTCATCAACATAATCGTGATGCTAACTGTCCCTTGTAAGTACCATATAATGCATCAACACCATTTTGCACAACATTGCTTATATTAGTGTAACTCTGAAATAGAGGAACTTGACTAATGACTCTCTAGGCATGGAGCTTCACAGAGATGAAGAAGGAGTCTTGCCTGGTAAATTACTCAGCAATAATAGCAAACCATGTAGTAGATGCTGGTGAGAATGAGGCAGATGTTTTGGTGTAACTCTGCTGTAGATACCAGGGAGAATGAGGCAAATTTCCTGTATGACTAACCAGGACCCCATGACCTTAGCATGATACATTCCGATCTGCCTGTAGCTGTCGGTTTCAGGAAACTGTTGTGATTACTTGCTACAAGGAATGTAGGGTTCAAAGCCTTATGTTGTATTATAGGCACAATACATAAATGTGGGAGGAGTAGTCTGTGTATAGCACTAAATGCAGCTGTTAACCAAGTGCATAAAGTTAGAGAGGTCATTGGCTTCCTCATGTGCATGCCATAGCATAGTAATTATACCCAATAACTGACATACTTTGTCTTTATAGGCACAGATACTGACACTGTCACCTGTGGGAGGCAACCCCTTTAAAAGTTTATTAGCCAGTAGAATGAAGTGCTACTGCAGGCCTTCTGCAGACATGTGATGCACGTCTTGACAAAGAACAGACAAGCAATATTGAGGCCATATTTATCAGGGAATGGTGTGGGATGTAAATACTATAGACAGCAGTAACAGGTCTTTACAAAAGGTATGATGAAAGGTTACCGAAATGATATTCTATACAAAGGAAGAGGAATGGTACATTGTGATAGACAGGTCCACTGCAAGGGGGGGCTGCCAAGACAGACATGGCTTACTGGGATTAAGGAGTTTTTGTTATTACTTGTGATCCAGGGGGAGTGACCCCTAACACTTGTGGCTGGCTTTGATCTTGGAGCTGAGCTGACACCAAGCACCTGTCTGTCCATAGGTGAAGAACAAAGTCAGTAATGCCCATTGCAGTACAGTATGTCACACTCTAGTGCATGTTCAAAATAAAGGACTGAACGAGGTCCACCTACTTATCTGTCCTTGAGGCAATTCTAGTCTGCTGCTGCAATGACCCGCATGACATGGTATGTTTGTCAACATATGTTATAGTGATACATTCAAGCATAGCACTGTGCATGCCAAGGGTGACTTATAGAGGCATCCATGTGTAGGCTGACAATGGTGTCACGTTTTCATATGTTTCACTGGTGAAGAGTTCAGCACATCAGGGCAACGCAGGGCTGATATTAGCATGGAGTATGTGGCTGATGATGACAGCAACATGAAATTGGCACAGTCTAATGACACTAGTACACTCTGCAAATCTACAAGGAGAAAGGTTACTCACATCCACCATTACAGAGACCCCTGTACAGGTACAAGCTAGGCACACAGCCTCAGCAGTGTATCCCTGATACTCTATACTTGAGAATCCTTCATGGGCTCCACTTGTTAATCCAGCCCTCACAGCAGCAAGCATGAACACTGTCTCAAAGGTGCAAATATCCACCACAGGGGAATAGCTATAGAGGGAAAGCAGTGCTATCCTGACTCCATGTCTATTTCTGATATGACTGTGGTTTTAATGCAACATATTACTCTCTTGACTTGAAATTAAACTGAAGATATGCAGGTCAGTAATCCATGAAGACAGCTACTACTCACAACATTGTATAGATGATGAATGCATTCCATAGCTAAGGGGACAGCATTTTCCAAGTGCACAGTGACATGGAGTACAAGGATAAAGAACACACTGATTTTGAGGCTACCAGTGTCAACTTTTGTCTCCATAGGCACATCCATGATACACACTACAACTGCTGTCTGGGCTGTCCTCAAACCATGTAGTCCATTGTTAAGGGAAGGCTCAGATGCAAGGTGGTCAGGCATAAGCCATTTGATCTCAGCTTATACAGTCCATTAGCATGAGTGCATTAGTGTTGCCTGTGAATACATGGCTGCCATCTGTAGTTTTACATGTCATCCAGGTCATGGGAAGCATCGTTCATTAGGCAGAACTCAGGGGACATGTCATCAGGTAGCATGCATTCTGTTCCTTTGTTCTCTACCTTTTCTGCTGCTTGTGGGTGCATGGTCTACTACTTCCAGTCTTGGGTAAATTTGAGGTCATGGGCATTGTTGCCTGTTAGGCTCAGATCATGGGACATCCCATATGAATACATACACACATTTCCACAGTTCTGTCCCATTCAATGCTACAAACTGTGTCAAACCCTGACACTGCAGACTAACACAGTGATCACTGATAGCGATCATGTAATGGTAACAAGACCTCACTACTGCAGGATTCAATTCCTGGCTCTTGCATCCTCCCAGCACATGTGGCTAACATGTTCACATCCCATGACCCTACCCCATATTATAATCTTGCAGTTAGTCACCTGTTTCTGGGTCCCTCCACCTAAGCAAGTGATGATGACTGTGGCCTGTCCACTCATAACCTTTATGGGTATAGTGATATGTTATGCACAGCATCATCTGTCCATGCATTGCCCTGCATATTTTAAGTGTGGTAGTGCATGTATCTATTTATTCTGTGCTGTCTGTGTCATGACCCATAGTTGTAGATCAGATCCCCCTCTTTGGTTGTTCTGCAGCGTACTATGCTCAGCTCCTCATAGCTGTGATTCTACTGATACATATTCCTCTCTTGACTATCTACCTTGCCCTTCTGCTGCTGATATGACTGGTGGGCAAAATCTTGTCAGGATGTTCACCTGATGCTCTGTATGTTTGTGCAATATTACATTGTGCGCCATATGTCTAGATGGTACTGCAGTGCCCCTTTTAAGGGCTTAGACACTGGAAGCATCCCTTAAGTAGTCTGAATATGTACTTAACTATGCTTCATGTTTCCACATGGTCTGTGTTGTAGGCCATTTCCTGCATGGTCTGGGGTGTGAATTGAGGGTCACCAACCAAGAATCCAATGCATATCCAACATCACCAGCAACACACAGCAAACAATTTATTATATGTGATCTACACTCTGCTTGCATGGTGCAGTGTGTTCATGCCTGTCTAACTCCCATGTGAATGCACCTACCAACCATCTGTCATTGTGTGAAAACCCTATACAGGAACCACTAGTTTATTTTGGATGTGTGCCAAATTTGTGAGTCATGTGAAGTACTGGGTTGCTGCCTGGGTGCATTATTTAATAATGCCTTGGGCATTACAGACTACGTAGTAGTTCAGAGAGTGGAGACCCTTCATCTTAATGTGTTGCAGACCCTCTGGTCCTGGTGTGGAATTGATAGCAACATGTGTGCAATCTAAGATATGCAGGATCTCAGGAAACTGAGCTACATCAGAAAAGGACTCCTCTGTTGTCTCCAATAACCAGCTATACTCCTCCATATGTTGTAGCATAATTTTGAAGAACTTGTTTGGAATCTGCAAGGCTGATGTCTGTCATATTCCTAACATGTCCTGTTAGCTTGCTGGAAGGTCACTGCAGCTAAGATGGCTAAACCTGTACATTTCCAAGTATCCACATGAATGGTTATTCCATGCATGGTCTTTGAATTTGCTTGTTGGTGACACAGTTTGGATAAGGTCCTTATAGTAAAACTGTGTCACCCACTGGAAAATGGCCTGCAGTCTGCTAGTCTGTGAGAGGGTGGCATGTCAGGTACTGTCTGTAACTCTGCTGGTGATGAAGATGGCTGTGATGTGCAATATTGCGGGTTGGCATAGGTAAGATGTTTACCTCACAGACACAGGATTCGATTCTCAACTTTGAGGGGAAATTGACTAGGCTTAAAATGGCCTGCAAGGGCAGCTAGCCTAGTACCTACCTATGAACTTATAACATTTTGGACACTGGCTCTGATAATGGCTCCCAACATGTACGGCTGCTAATGCTCCTAAAATGGCTTTCATCATGTACATCACAAATCTCAACATTCAAAATGTTTATATGCTGGCATAGAAAGTTACCCTTTTTGTTTCTGAACTGGTCTGTTATTTGGGGTTCCTTTGTTTTCACAATCAAAGTGGATCATTTGCATGAGCTTCCTTATTTACATGACATTATGCACATACTAGAATGAACTTCATACTTTGTTATTTTGACCATTGTGCAGTTATGCTAGCTGTGTCTTAGAATTAGCCTCAGCCTGTGAGTGCTACTACCCATGCTTATTTGAGCACTTCAATGCTTTAGACATCTATGAATCCCACCTTAGTTTTTTTTTTTTTAAAGTTTAGAAATACTATTAAAATGTAGCACTCACTTCTACCCAAGAACGCTTTCTTAGGCAAACAACCTCAGGTCTTTGATACTGTGAATAATATGTACACTACCAGTCCTTACTGATGGAACAAAAGTGAAACATTTTTGTATTGGGACTAAATGCGTCTCATTTGCTTAAAATGCGATTAGTTAATCAGTTAAAATCCAAAATATCACTTTGATGTTGAGGGTGTTTGTAACTGGCTATTGCTCTGGTTGTAAAAGACTTTCTGATTGCAGTCCATTTGCAGCTTTCTCCATTTCCTTCGTGGTATGCATTTTATACTGTAGATATCCTCTGTTGGCTGTTTGTTTTTCACTCATGTCTCAGTTTGGTGAGAGCATTTTTTGCTGAGTACATTGAGCTGATGTCTCTGGTTTGCTATGTGAGGGCTTGTCTTTCAGCTTTTTCCCAGTAAGGGGTCGCCACAGGGAACTCTGGTCCATGGTTTGCTATATGAGTGAATGTCTCAAAAGCTGGTAAACTCATCTAGCTCTTAAAAATGCAAAACCTCTCTGGGGGAGCTCAATCTCCTACTTGTTTTAGCTGTGCTCAGTGTAGAGTCTCATAAATTACACGCACATTTTCTGTTTCCTAGTTTTCAGAGTGGCATTTTCTTTAGTTACTTGTACCACACCTGCTCCATTTTTTTCTACATACATGTCCTTAGGTACTGTGTTTTTCAGTCATTATGTTGCTAGTTTATGATTCTGTTCAGCTCTAGCATGGCCACATTGTTATAACATTACAGTTTTTAGGTATTCAGTTCCAACACTTTCATTAAGTGCCTCTCATTTAACAAACTATTTTTTTCTCTTTGGCAGTGTAAAGTTTCACAGTTCTGACTCCCTTTGAACACATTTCAGAGAAATATTTGTTTCAAAGAGTAAATAACCTGACTTTACAAAATTGTCATGGGGAATTAAAAACTCTGTTCAACAATCAATATTGCAAAGGGGTGAATTAATGCACATGTAACCTGGTAAAAACAAGAGTATCAATTCTGGCACAAAATCTATGAGCCAAGATAAAATCGTTTATTGTAGCTGGCATTTCCTTTATCCTTTTTAACCAAAAAAAAAAATAGGAAGTGGGGAAAATGAAATAAAAATAAATAAACAAACAAAAAGTAATTAAATATGTAAGTAAGTAAATAAAAAATAAATAAATACTAGGGTTGCCAACTATCCGGGTTTTGACCGGACTATCCGTTTTTTTAACAAACTGTCCGGTTACAAATTTCAATCAAAACCAGACACGTGTTTAGTCCAGGTGTTGTGCCGCTGTGACTGCCACAATTTGTTTTGCTTAATTTCACATTTCAACACAACATCCAATACACTTCTGGTACCAGAAATTATAGTACAGTAGCACTCCAATCGCTGCTTACTCTCACGATAGGTCAGAATGCTTGGGGTTACTTGCTATTGTGAGAAAGTATCAAAATCTCATGGGCGTTGAATTAACAGGTATGCCATGTCTCTTACAGCTGACGTTGGGAGTGAACACTAGGAGGAAGAAAATAAGGTGAGCTGCAAATGTCATGTGCAGAATTTAGAAGGCAGGGTGTGGGTTGGTTGTTGTTAAGCTTGAGATGTACCGGTAAGAGGTACTACTACTGTTGAATGAGCAAACGGGAGTACGGGATATGTATATGCCCAGACAGGGTGGGATCTGACTTGTGTTAATATGAAATACTAGCAGTGATGTGATATGGAAAAGCAGCAACTGTACAATTTATTTTTGAAAGAAATGGATAGGTTTGTAGTTGTAGTGGCGTCCCTTTCTATTTGAAGTTAAATAGTGACAGCTGGAATCCTCCAGACTGGCCTGTCCCACGATCGTTGGGTTATCACCTACTTTATTAGCTGTTTAGAGGATGCAGTAAGATCCACTTCCTATGTATGACAGTTTTATTTCGTCCCGTTATAACTGAGAGGCCGATGTATTTTGTTTTTTAAGCAGTACTTCACATATTTATTTATTTCAAAATTCAGTTAAATTTAGGGTAAAATAAAAGTAAGTTTGTTTACAGAAACAGTCTGTAAACAAGTTCATGTTTAGGGTTACCAGCTGTCCCTCTTTGTGAGGGACAGTCAGACTTTGGGCAGTTGTGTCCTATGAAAAAACCTAAAAAATGGCAAATGTCCTGAGATTTTAAGACAAAGTGTGTTTCTTAACTTTTCTTTAATAGTTGCATAAAACGGTTATTTTATATCTGAAACACACAGATATTATGTGAAATAGCATAAGCAGCTCAAATGCTACAAAAATAAGATTTTACTTTGGCAAAAAAAAATGAAGTTCTGTCTCTTGCACTGGCCGTGGGTATGCAAAATCTCACGTTTCTACAGAAAATGTCCCACTTTGGGCATTTGAAAAGGTGGCAACCCTACATGTACAGTGCAACCCGTGTTCTAAGATTTTATATATGCATAGATGTATTAATAAGGCACACAAACCACTGCTTTGTGTGTACACTTGCATTGCAGATTTACAGATAAGGTAAATTTCTGATTAGTAAGTATGGGTTAAGCTTTGAGGCTACCAGAACACTACTTTCTTAGTCAGTGTTAAAAAGCTAAACGTGTTGTAAGTGTTGCTGTTTGTTTATGCCAGTTACAATATGCCTTTCACCTGTATGATTTAGGCATAGTGCTGTGATTTTACATTCAGTTTTAGCTTTATTTCTCATAATCTACTGATGTTCTTCATAAGGTTAGACTGGTTTAAGGTTAAATATGTTATTGACTAACTAAATGAAGCTTATGCAAAGATTCCTTATCAGTAACTATGGAGCATAGCAAATAAATATTAGCCAGTCTAAAAAAATATGAAAGTAATCCTCTCTCTGACTGTGTGCTATGATATATGAAGGTTGGTGCTATGCTTTTTACTGTTAAGCATGCCTCTCAGCTGTCTCGACTGTTTCCCCATATCTGTGGTCTGGTGCTCATAAAATGTTTGGTTTTCTGGCAAATCTCAGAGGTCTAAATAATGACAGACATTTGAGTTTCAGAAATCCTTCAGGAAATGCATGTTAATGCAAACATTGTTATTGTAGTAACTACATTTTAAAGAGCATTGCCCCCCCCCCCATTATTTTTGGCTTTGTCCAGATTTCTTGTGATAAGAGGTTGAGAGGTATGCTGTTCAGAGTTTTGAGGTATGGTTACACTTCCTGATTCTGAGTCATGTGATGATACAACTGGTTGATAGTGGTGTACCATACTGTATTTGTAATGGGTATATATGAGTGTACTGTTGCCATTTTCTTGGTAAAATGAGGCCATTGTGGGTGATAAATAATATCAGGAACAACCCTCCCTATTTGTGATATCAGGCCTCAGAGTTTCCCCATGGTGGTTTGTTATTTTCCCTAATGCCCAACTAGTTAGACATTATTGATTACTTGTTTGACATGCTAGCACAGTCTTTGTTATTTGTCTATCATCAGTAGAATAACAACGCCTATGCCAGCACAGTCATTGTTATTTTTCTGATGATAGAATGATTATAGCTATCTTCAGTTTTTAACATGCATTTGTTTTCAAGATATTTATTTGCTTAAGGGTCACACTTCTTTTTCTTTTTTCTATTTTTACTTAACACATTTAAATTAACATACCTCTCAAGTGTACCTCATTATGAGGAATGGACCTCATTTGGGGTCTTAAAAACATCATGTTCCTCAAAGTTCTACAGTGAAAGGGTCTGTCACACATTCAGTGTTAGGAATTTTTTATTAACTGGTATCCATGGTAAATCGGTAGTAACTGAAAACGATGTGTACATGTCTCAAGTATGTAGGGGCAACACCTGGAAAGTTGTACATGTTTTTAACTGTTAACTTTGTTGTGGTGGGGCAACAGTAATGGTACAAGGTTTGAGTAGGAAGCGAAAATGTCCGATTCTCAATGGACCTTCAAATGATGGTAAACCTGAAGATTAGTTTGCATTATTATATTATATTATCTGATAAATAGTAAAATGAGGGACTACATTAAATCAGTGTATGGCTACTGTTTGCTTTTAAGTACATGTTGTACTCTGTAACTTACAAACTTATGTGCTTAATCTTGCACATTCTTTTTTTATTGTAAATCATAAACCATCATTTGTGAATTCCTGATGACAAAACACTGTCCTTATTAATCTGTGCATTAGTTGTATTAATTTACTTGAGGTCTGATTTGAATCACTGATGAAAGTCTAAAGATTGAATGCTGCATTTACATTTTGCAAAGTACATTTTAGGAGGTTAGATGGTAGAAAGGGCAGATGATGTACAGTCAATAGTCTCCTCAAATTTAGTAATACTGATTATTGAGGTGATCCAACAATCATTATAAATTATGTGTATATATATATTTATATATATAATCATTATAGGTTTCATAGGTTCATAGGTAGGTACTAGGCTATTGGCCCTAGGGTCTATATAAGCCTAGCCAAAAAGGTACCCTGGCTTTCGCCACCCAAGAAAATTATTTTCCTGTGCCTCTGTTGAGCAGAGCTACAGAACTGATCCCCGGGGTGAATTTCCTATTTCCCATCCAATCATCAAGATTTTTTTGAAGAGTGCTAATGTGGAACTTTGTTTGATATAGCTAGGTAGTTTGTTCCAGAGTATGGGAAGTCTCTGGGACAGGAATATATCCCTCCAACATATTCTGTTTCTTGTGGTGACAAGGTTTAGCTCCCTAGAGTGTGTAGCATGGAGGGATTGGGATTTCATTAAGTGGAGTATGCCCAACAGCTCTGGGTTTGACATAGCTTTGTATGTTACGCAGAGATTGCCTCTGAGTAGGCGATATGCGATGGAATAAAGCTGGAGTTTATTGAGATGGCCTGCGTAGGGCATCTGTCTGAGACCAGTAATCCTCTTTGTGAGGTATTTCTGCGGCCTTTCCAGTTGTTGTAGATGTCTTGTGAGGTACATACCAAAAGGGCCATTGTACTCTATAATGGGTCTAATGAGTGATGAGTAGAGGGGAACAATGACCTCTTTTTTCCTGGAAGAGAAACCTTTTGTGATGAGGTGTGCCACGTAGAAGGATTTCCTGACTACTGTGGCGATGTGATTATCAAAGGAGAGACTACTGTCCACCTGTGTCCCAAGGTGTCTTATCACACTTTCGGTGTTAAGTAGACTACCACCTAAGTGGTGGCTCATGGGTACAGAGTTTTTACCAAAGGGGATGACAATGCACTTTTTGGCATTGAGCTTGAGGCCATGGTTTTGACACCAGGCATCTGTCTCTGTGAGGCCCTTTTGTAGGATGTCCACATCGTTAGGAGTTTTGATTATGGCTCCTAGTTTGCAGTCATCTGCGAACTTCATTAGACAAAGACCTTCTGTGTTAGCCTGTACTTCAGAAAAGTAGATACAAAACAGGAGAGGACCCAGGACTTAACCCTGTGGTTTCCACTTGTCACTGGTCTGAAGTCGGATTTGGAGTCTGCTACTTTCACAATGTGGGTTCTCTCAGTGAGCCATTTGGCAACCCATCTTGTGACATAAGGATTTCTACCTAGTTTAGTGAGTTTACCTATAACTACAAAGTGGGGGATGGTGTCAAAAGCCTTGGCAAGATCAAGATAGGCTGTGTGAACCACCTTACCCTTGTCTACGGCTTTGGTGACTGCTTCAAAGAAGTCTATCAGATTTAGGAGAAATGATCTTCCTTTTACAAACCCAAACTGGGTGGGGTCCAGAGTTTGGAGATTACCACTGTCTTTGTGTATAGGATCCATGATGATGCATTCCATGGCCTTGCAGACCAGCCTTGTTAGGCTAATGGGGCAGTGGTTCCCAGGGTTCATAGTGGCTCCACCTTTGTGAATTGGATAACCATCGCTGTGCACCATTCAGTGGGCACAAAGCCTGAGATGAGGCTATGATTAAACATGGTGCTTAGGTGGGGTGCCATTTCATTCTGCAGTTCATGTAGAACACACTGGGACATTGTCAGGTCCCATGGATGCTGTGTTCTTGGCTTTGGAGAGTGTGGTCTTTACCTGTGCAGCCATGATTACAGGAACTTTGCATTCTTCCAGTATAGAGATGGGCCCTTTATGGGTGAGAGGGGGGTAAAGTTAGCACTGAACCTATCTGCCAGGATGTTGTTAATATCAGTTGGTTCTGTATATTTAGCATCATTGTGCTGTAATTCAGAGCAGATCTGAGTGTTGCCATTGAGATACTTGACATAGCTATAGAATGCTTTGTGGTTGTCTTTAGAATCAGTGGTGATTTTGTTTTCAAAACTAGCTTTGGAGGATTTTGTGAGGGATCTCAGCTTCTTAGTGAGGCTGACCAGGGAGTTCCTCCAATCATGGGATTTTACTCTTTTTTACTACAGTTTCTTTCTTCTGTTGTAGAGTTTGTTTATGGCAGAGGACCATCAGCTTGGCGTCCTGTTTTGGTGGATAGCATCTTGGTTCTGTTAGGGATAGAAAGATCCATGCACTCGTATAAGTGCGTATATGTTCATAGGTTCATAGGTTTGTACTAGGCTATCTGCCCGAGGGCATGTATAAGCCTAGCCAGAGTGTGTTGGCTTTCGCCTCCCCATTGATTAATTAACTGAGCCTCTGTCAAGCAGAGCCAATGAAGTGATCCCAGGGGTGTATTTTCTGTTACCCATCCGCTCGTCAAGGCTTCTCTTGAAGAGTGTTAGTGAGAGGCTCTGCCTAATGTAGTTAGGAATTTTGTTCCAAAGCATGGGGAGTCTCTGTGACTGGAATCTATCCCTCCAGCATGTTCTTTTTATTGTTGTGGTGAGGTTTAGCTCACTAGAGTGCGTGGCTTCCAGTGACTTGGATTTTTTAAGGTGGAGCATGTCCATCAATTCTGAGTTGGACATGGCTTTGTAAGTCAGGCAAAGATCACCTGTGAGTAAGAGATATGTCACTGAGTACAGTCAGAGTTTTTTCAGTCAGGCTACATATGACATATATTTGAGGCCAGTAATCCTCTTGGTGAGGTGCTTTTGTGGTCTTTCCAGCTGTTGGAAGTGTCTTGTGAGGTACATTCCAAATGGGGCATTGTACTCTATGATGGGTCTGATGAGTGCCGAGTAGAGGGGCATTATAACCTCTTTATTTCTAGATGCGAACCCCTTAGTAATTAGATGGGCCATATTATGTAGTATTATTTCCAACCAAATGTAGTCATCTTGTAGGTAGTGCTGACCATTTAGGTAAACCAACATTCCTTTTTATAAATTGATGTAAAATGAATGTGGGTTTTCATGCCATTTCAATGAATGTGAGTTTCAAGGGCAGAGAAGTTTACTGCTCATGCAAAGTCTGTTTTCATTGTGAGACTGTATTGTTTGCTTAGCAAATGGCTATCAGTGTTTGTGCTATTTTATTTCAATAGCTGTAATTGTTGGAGAAGTAAATAAGAAAACAGCATGCAAGCTGAGAGGTGCATTCCCATCAGCTGATGTCATGGTAATGTCACAAAATTGGCGGACCATGTCTGGGAGAGGGGATGGGAATGGGTGGAGTTATGGGTGATGCAAGGGGCATGACCTTAGTCCAGTTTTAGCCACAAAGAAAGCTGGCAACCTCAAATATAACAGAACCTATGCAAGTAACTGCAGCAGTAGCAATAGTCATTAAAAAGCCCCACCAATTATTTTCATTCACTAACAGCAGCTCTAAAAAGTCATGCTTAGTAAGTAGAAAAAAATAACACAACTAAAGTAAGTAAATGCAACAGCACTTACATGGAAGTGTGTGTGTGTGTGTGTGTGTGTGTGTGTGTGTGTGTGTGTGTGTGTGTGTGTGTGTGTGTGTGTGTGTGTGTGTGTGTGTGTGTGTGTGTGTCCATGGGCTCATTTGTGATGTGTGTGTATGTGTCGTGCAGTAGTTTAGACTGTGGCTGACAACAGAGCAACAAGACATTGCAGAAGCTATTATGTCATTAAGTCATTCATTTGATCACAATCAGACATCTGAGCTGTACATACATACATACATCTGCGTGTATGTTTCTGTGTGTATGGGGGGGTTGTCTGAGTCTGTACATGTATTTCTCTGCATATGTATATCATTGTGCCTCTGTGACTTCCTGCATATATACATCTTTAGATGGAAAGGTGCATTTGAGTTTCTGGATATGTGTGACATATTGTGTGTGTGTGTGTGTGTGTGTGTGTGTGTGTGTGTGTGTGTGTGTGTGTGTGTGTGTGTGTGTGTGTGTGTGTGTGTGTGGGTGAATGTGCATGTGAATGCGTTTATGTGTTTGTGTGTGTGTGTGTGTGTGTGTGTGCTGACTTAAATTTTGAATGTGAAAGTCTTCATTCAATATCACTTACATATTCTACATTAATTCTGAGACATTAGCTGGAAAAACTATTTTTCATCAAAAATATAAAAAATATGTATATACTAATAATAAAACAGATAAGCTATTTAACAGAGCATTTTCTAAACACTTTAATGTCCTGCAGGATATGCATTACAATAACATAATGGACATTCTGTGGTGGGGAGGCTCTCTGCTTGTTGCACCAGACCACATAACCTCTGGCAGTTAATTTCCCCTGTAACACCCACCCTGTTAGATATTATTGCTTGCACAACAGTTTTAATTATTGAACATTTTTGTTTTTGGCCCCTAAACACATTCCTGAAATATTTTTTTTTTGCCAACAACAAAAAAGATAAACCAGTTGAACTGGTGTTAGAAGGGCTTTTATCATATGGTTCTATTTTTCCACAGTCAAATAAAATCCTGAGACATCTTATGAAGTCCCCATCTCAACACATGACCCATATAGGAATAATGATACTAATGTTAAGAATGGTCACAAATCAAGACAAAACTAAGAAATAAATAACCAAACTGTTGTTTGTGGCCCCAAAACTCTTGACTGGAAAAGGGAAAAAAAGTTATTTACTCAGCATAACGAGAGATCTGTGTTGGCCAGTTTTCTTCTGGTTCAACTGATAAGACTCAGTTCTGACTCAAATCTGGTCTCGGTGCCTTCAAAAACATGGATCTAGAGAGCTGACTCCTTCCTTACCCACAATCCCTCTATATTTCCCTCTGAATACCTCAGATTGAGTTTGCTGCCCCAAAAGGAACAGACAAGGCAAAAATATATTTTAGACAATAGGAGAATTGGGACTACCATGTTAATATACCTACTAGAATGATTTCTGATGAAAATGTAAGACTCCTAGTTTTCAAGGCACTAAAGGTGACAACTTAGAAGGGGGAAAGAGGGAGGGATGTTGAACCAGATGAAAATAGGGCAACACAGATCTATCATTATTGTGATGAATCTGATGTTACCCATTTTTTTGACTGATTCAACTGACTGGACCGATTCCCTAGCAACTATTCTCTGTGGGTGACCTCATGGAAGGATATTACTGAGCACAGCATAGCCAACAGATGAGTGAGATCTGGATTGCACATACATTTTATAATGTGACACAAAGGTATGAATTGTAGACCATGTTGCAGCATCACAAATTTCATCAGCTGATAAGCTTCTTTGAAAAACTGCTGAGGTTGCCACTAATTTAGCTGAATGAGCTGTAGTTTTTTGGGTAAATGTAGTCCCTGCTCATAATAAACAAACAATATGTAATTTGGCAACCATCCTAAAAGAGTGACCTTAGATACACTATAATCCAGCTTTGCTTTGGAAAAGGCAATAAACAACTGATCTG
This sequence comes from Protopterus annectens, assembly GCF_019279795.1. Classification (NCBI taxonomy): domain Eukaryota; kingdom Metazoa; phylum Chordata; order Ceratodontiformes; family Protopteridae; genus Protopterus; species Protopterus annectens. Next base: position 1,975,703,468 of record NC_056725.1, on the reverse strand, counting down.
ATTTTTTGTTACTTTTTGTTCTATGAAGGTAAAATCGGAGCTGTCTTTGAACATCAAGCAAATGCAAAGTGTATTCTCTTTTGTTTAAATATCTTGGAAAGACGATTAGCAGATTAACAGACTGGTTGATGTTGGATTCTGATGCCATATTAGGGATAAAGGAAGGATCTGGTTTCAAGAAACCTCTGTCTTTATGAAAGACCAGGTACAGTGGTTTACAAGAGAGGGCCTGCACTTCTAAAAGTTGTTTTGCTGAGGAGACTGCTACTATAAAGATTGTTTTTCAAGTCATAAGCATAATATCCATTGAATTTGCTAGCTCAAAAGGAGATTTGTAATGGCTTGTAACATTTTTGTGAAAGCTTTAGATACTTTCTTTGAGGCTAAAACGGCCAACATGAAAATTAGAAATTGCTGCCAGTTGTACTTTTATAGTGGAGAAGCTAGAAACTTTATAAAACAATTCTAAAAGGAAGTCAAAATGGATGGCAGAGGAGCAGAAAAGACATTTAATCCCTTTTCTAAGACCCCAAAAGAAAATCTTCTCCACTTACTTCTGTACATTTTACTGCTGCTAGCCTTTTGGTAAGCTGTCAAAATATGTACTACTTGTAGTGAAAACCTTGCATCTCTGGCCATTGTCAAAACTGGAGAAACCAAGCAGTTAGATTCAGGGCACCTAGGTCTGGGAGATGATACCCAGAAGGATGTGATAGGAGGTCTGGCCTGTGAGCATCCAGAGAGGATGGATTAGATGAGGCCATAAAGGGGGAACCAAATCTGCCAGAGCCAATGAGGAGCAATAAGGATCACTTTCATCTTATACATCCTTGCTTTCTGAATAAATTGCATGATTAAGAGGAATGGGGGGAATCCATAAAGAAACCCTGGTGACCAGCTGTGGACTAGAGTCCCTCAGTGACTGACCCTGTGAAGGGATGAGGACAAAGTAAATGCTGCACTTGCTGCTTGGGTGGAAGCAAACAGATCATAGCAAGGTTGGTCCCAGCAGTGGCAAATTTTGTTTGCCACTGATTGAGGGACAGCTCACGAGGCAATAGAATGTTTCTCTTTAGCCTGTCTGCTAGTACACTGGATGACCCCAGGATATGTGCTGCTATTAGAAGGCATCATAAAGACATCACCCATTGCCACACTCTCATTTGTTTGCTGACATAGGGGATAAGATCTTGTTTCTCCATTTTTGTTTATGTACCAGACTACTGACATGTGGTCTGTCTGAAATGAAATCACAACTTCTGGAAGAGAGTCTTGAAATTTCTGCAGTGCTAAACTGACTGCCATCATCTCTAGAATGTTAATGTGTAAGTTTGCCTTTGACATTGTCCAGGTATCTTGAGCAGTCTTCCCTTCATAATGCCCACATGCTAAAAAGGGGATTGTCCTTGGTAACCACCACTGCTGGAGCTGAACCACAAGGGCGGGAGACTTAAACCTTGACACGGTTATTAATAGAAAGTGCTGGAGGGACAAATTCATCACCCAGAGACTCCCTATGCTGTGGAACAAAATCCCGGTACATGTGAGGCAGAGCACCTCGCGGGCCTTGTTCAAGAGGAATCTTGACCAATGGATGGGAGATCGCAGATATACCCCAGGGATTACTTCAGTGTCACTGCTTGACAGAGACACAGCAAAATAATAGGCATAGTTTTATTCAAACTAAAGGGGTGGCGAAAGCCACATAACTATGGGCTAGGCTTATAAATGCCCTTGGGCAGATAGCCTAGTATGAACCTATGAACCTATGAACCTATGGAGACCAGAAGAGATGACCTTGGTAAAGGAGAGGGAAGATGTCCAAGAGCTGTCAGGTGACTTGCACACTGGAGTAGGTTTGATTAGAGAACTCAAAGGGTGATGTTACTGTGACCACTGGACTGACATCCACTGGAGAACCATGTAGAAATGAAAAACAGAATTAAACTGATTGTAGAACCCATGAGACCTAGAAGTTTTAGAATTAGCCTTGCCAATGGAGAAGAGAGGGATAGGGCTTGGTTGACAACCTTTTGAAAACTCGGGATTCTGGAATGTGGTAGAAAAGTTTTCTGATTCATGGTCTCCAGGTGGCATCTGATGAACTCTATAGACTGTCTGGGAGTCATCTGACTGTTGGAGAGGTTAACAGTGATCCCTAGATTGTGCAGTTACTGGATTAAAGTGTCCCTCCATTGAATAAGCAGAGCCTTGGTCAGAGAGGTTAGAAGCCAATTGTCCAAGTACTGGGAGACTTGGAAACCTCACAGCTTCAGATAGTTTGTGACTACTGCCACGCATCTGGTGAACACCTAGGGGGCTATAATGAAGCCAAGGGCAGAACCCTGAACTGATAGTGATTGAAACAGTGAAATCTCCCTGAAAGCTTGTTTATCTTCACATGATAATACACATCCTGGAGATCTACAAAGCACATCCAGTTGTCTTTCCTGTTAAGAGGTAGAATGAACTAAACCATGACCATCCAGAATTGTGCCTGTTGCATAAATTGGTTCAAGTGACTGAGGTCCAGTAAGGCCTTTGGTCCCCTATTTTTTTGGAACTAAAACAAATCTGGAGCAGACACTGGATACTTGTTGGTATGGTGGGACCTGTTGGATGTCTCTTTTTTTCTGGCAGCTTTTGGACTTCTGCTGCAGTGGATTCCAACTGATGTGGTGGCACTTGAGGAATCTTTTATCTTGTTTGGTGGAGTAAAGGAAGGGTGTGGTGAGTATCTCCAGCACACAAGGATCCAAAGTGATGGCCTGTCAGGTATGTGGGTGCAGTGATATGCACCCCCAGTCTGCTCCAGTGAGTAGCTTTCAGGAAAATGCTCAGTAGCACTGAAAGGATTTTTCTGAGAAAGCTTCATGAAATCCCTGGTTTTGTGGACCAACTCTAGGATGACAACCACTGAAAATAACCACACCTCTGCCTTGGGAGGGTTTGTCTGAAGAAGCATTCTGGTTAAAACCCTTGGATTTTTCTGAACCACATCTTCCTTCCTCCTCTTTGATTCCTAGAAAAGGTTCTTTGAGGAATAGAGAAATTGACTCCCATGGCAGACAGGATCTTATAATTTTGCTTACTTCTAGTTAGTGTGTCCTTGACCTTGGGTCCAAAAAGAGTGGAACCATCAAAGGAAGCATTAATAAAGAACATCTTAAAACCCTCCACAAAATCACACAACCACATCAGGGGTGGCAATGAATAACTATGCCTGTACCTGCTGCTCTAGAAGTTTCATCAGCTACATTAGAAATAAGTCATATGGTCCTACTGGAGAAAGATGTAAGGGTAGAAAACTAGGATTCCACTTTCTTTTGGATATTCAATGGCAAGTTACCTGAAACAGAACTGGTAAGTTATTTTGTCAGTCCTCTCTAAAACCATGTGACATGTGCCAAGTGGTTCAGTGTTCTGAGTGAAAAACTCACTGAAGCATAAGTCCATTTTCCAAATCTATCCAAAGCCTTTGATTTTCTATTAGGGGGATGAACAGATGAACTCACTTCCCAGAGTTCCTTCTTAGTGGCTGCCACTATGACCATGGCACCCATTGGAGGGCTTTACTGCAATGTAAACTGTCTTTAAGGGCTGTTATAATTTTGTTTACCTTCTTTGAATTAGGCTTCATTGTATCTGTATACTTCTAGGCTCTCTGAGCCACAAATTAAATAATGCCATAAGGAAGAGGGGGACCAACCAAGCAGTAGAAATATTCGACCCAATTGCCTCAAGAAACATAGATTCTTCCAGGGAAGGTTTGTCAGTGGACCAGCCCCCTTTTTGCACATCAGTTCTAGAATTTTGCTAAAGATTATATCTGCAAAGGGGGATCTTGTGGAGTTCTCCCCTTTATCCAAATCCATGTCTTCCATCACAGATTTGTATGATGAATTTAAGTACCTCCTCTTACAAGTCTGTTTCTTATGGATCTGTCACTCAGAGCTTCAAACAATGGATATGAATCAGATTGGGAACTCAGAGTGAGCACTTCCTTGAGACATTTTGGTACTGACTGAACATGTTGATGAGAAGGACTGGGGGTCAATCCAGATATAAAGCAGAAACATAAGCAACCTCCACCCCCCCCCAACACAACACAAATGACCATACCCAACAAACTAGTCATAGTTGACTCTATAGTCAGGCACACTGATATCCCACTCACCAGGCTAAACAAGGAGAAGGTCACTGTCAGCTGCCTGCCGGATGCCAGAATCTGCCACATAACTCACGCTCTCAGGTCACTCCACAACAAGTACAAATATGACTCTGTCATTGTCCATGTTGGTGTGAACGACCTGAGATGTATCTCCCTGAGCTACATGAAAAAAGACATGGAAGAACTCTCCGATCTTGTAGCCCAGGCAGGTATGACCCTAGCCCTGAGTAGCATCCTGCCATCATCCAGAATTATACCGCAGTTTAAGGAGAAAATGAATGACTTCAACAATTGGCTAAGCTTTTGGTGTCATTCTTAGGGGATCCAGTATCTGTTTGCGTGGGACGACATGGTCGACAGACCACGATGCATTGCCAGAGATGGCCTGCACCTGTCGCCCCTGGGATTCTGGATACTGGCTAGGGCTCTTGCCACCCCTATAGTGCCTTTTTAGGCAAGGTTTAAATGACAAATTCACCACCATAACAGGAGCAGGCAAGCAAAAACTGAGGGTAATGCTACTCAATGATAGAAGTCTAAATCTCAAAATGCACTCACTCGAGGCACTCCTTAAAATGGAGAACATCGATATCTGTGCAGTGACTGAGTCCTGGTTCAAGGATCTAGATAGCACCCCTGCATTACCAGGCTATAACTCATACCACACTTTTTGGTCATCTAACCTAGACCAGAACAGCAAAGGCAGAGGTGTGTCCATATTCATTAAGGATATCCACACCTCCAGGCTAGTTGCGCAGCATAATGCATCCGAGGTTATCCAAGTGCAACTAACTTTGGGCAAAAATGCAATCCAAATTGCAGCTTGCTACAGATCCCCCAGCATGCCCCAGGATTCCCACTCCTCTTTTCTTGCTATACTGGAAAATATTATGGTTCAACCAAACACCCTAATAATGGGCAATTTCTATTACCCCACCATTAACTGGGAAAACTGCTCATGTACCAACTCCTTTGCTCAACGCTTTCTGGAATTCAAAAATTCCAATGCCCTGGATCAACTTATCCACAGCCCCACCAGGGGCAGCAATATCCTAGACCTAGTCATTAGTAACATGAGTGACTGCTGTTCCACACATGAAGTCAACTCCTCTTTGGTCAGATCTGACTATAAGCTAATCACCCTAGATATCCGCATCCACCCACCATTAAGGAAACCATGGCAAAAAATTTCTCCAAAGCCAACTTCATGCTTCTTAAGACAGAAGTGGCGAACTTCATGACACTCATGCAGATGGACAATACAGTTACGACTGCTGAATCCTACACAAATGCATTCTATAAGCACTTACATGAGTGCATGGATTGTGCTATCCCAAACAAAACCTAGACACTATCCTCCAACAAAAGGAAGCCAATCAGGTGGTCCCCTGCTATAAACAAACTCTACAACAGAAGGAAGAAACTGTTGCAAAAGAGAGTAAAATCACATGAGTGGAGGAGCTCCCTGGTCAGCCTCAGTAAGAAGCTGAGATCCCTTATAAAATCCTTCAAAGCTAGCTACAAAAACAAAATCACCACTGATTCTAGGGGCAACCACAAAGCATTCTATAGCTATGTCAAGAATCTCAGTGGCAACACCCAGATCTTTTCTGAGTTACAGCACAACGGCATGAAAATTACAGAACCAACTGATATTGCTAACATCCTGGCAGATAGGTTCAGTGCTAACTTTACCCCTCTCTCACCCCCTAAAGTGCCCATATCTATACAGGAAGAATGCAGAGTCCCTGTAATCACATCTATGCAGGTAAAAGCTGCACTCTCTAAAACCAAAAACACAGTATCCATGGGATCGGACAACATCCCAGGCTGCATTTCTAAAACCAAGACCACAGCATCCATGGAACCAGACAACAACCCAGGCTGCTTTTACATGAACTTCAGAATGAACTGGCTCCCCACCTAAGCACCATGATCAATCATAGTCTCACGTCAGGCTTTGTGCCCACTGAATGGTGCACAGCAACAGTTATCCCACTCCACAAAGGCAGAGCCAACACTGATCCTGTGAACTATCACCCTATTAGCCTGATGAGCCTGGTCTGCAAGGCCATGGAATGTATCATCATGGAACTCATAAACAAAGACATTGGTAACCTCTAAAGTCTGGACCCCACCCAGTTCGGGTTTGTGAAAGGCAGATCATGCCTTCTGAACCTGATCGACTTTTTTGAGGCAGTCACCAAAGCCATAGACAAGGGTAAGGTTGTTCACACAGCCTATCTTGACCTCGCAAAGGCTTTCAACACCATCCCCCATTCTGGAATTATAGCTAAACTCACTAAACTAGGTATAAATCCCTATGTCACAAGATGGGTTGCCAGCTGGCTCACTGAGAGAACCCACAATGTAAAAGTTGCAGACTCCAAATCTGACTTCAAACCAGTGACAAGTGGAGTACCACAGGGTTCAGTCCTGGGACCTCTCCTGTTTGGTATCTACTTCTCTGAAGTACATGGTAACACAGAAGGCCTCTGGCTAATGAAGTTCAAAGATGACTGCAAACTGGGAGCCATAGCTGAGTCCCCAAATGATGTGGGCATCCAACAGAAGGGCCTCACTGAGACAGATGCCTGGTGTCAGAGACATGGCCTCAAGCTCAATGTCAAAAAGTGCATTGTCATCCACTTTGGTAAAAACTCTGTACCCATGAACTACCACATAAACGGCAGTCTACTTAATGCCAAATGTGTGATAAGAGACCTTGGGACCCAGGTGGACAGTAGTCTCTCCTTTGATAATCACATCGCCACAGTAGTCAGAAATCCTTCTGTGTGGCACACCTCATTACAAAAGGGTTCTCATCCAGGAAAAAAGAAGTCATTGTTCCCCTCTACTCGGCACTCATTAGACCCATTATAGAGTACAATGCCCCTTTTGGAATGTACCTCACAAGACATCTGCAGCAGCTGGAAAGGCCACAGAAGTACCTCACAAAGAGGATTACTGGCCTCAAACAGATGCCCTACACTATGTATGTATATATATATTTATATATATATATATATATATATATATATATATATATATATATATATATATATATATATATCTATATATATTTAGATATATATATATGTATATATATATATATATATATATATATATATATATATATATATATATATATAGATATATATAGATATACATATATATATTCATATATATCTATATATATATATATATATATATATATATATATATATATATATATATATATGTCTATATAGGAACACTTCACAATGCCGAAATCATGAAAGATCGAATTTCATATGGCCGAGACCATATGATCAAACTTTTGGAATCCTGACATTGTGAACGGAGATCAACATACATCGCAGAATGGGAGATTTCCCTTATCCTCGCTGTAGTACGATCTTGAATTTGGAATGTTTAAGTAGCAGAAGTGTGGGGGGTGCAGTGGGGCTTGCCCCCCTGCAGAAACATTTAAATCGTTGAGGGTTTATTTCTTTCGGAATTTTGATATTCCAAAACATTGGTCATATGGTGTTGATCATATGAAATTCATTGTTTCATAATTTCAAGATTCTGAAGTGAATCCATAAATATATATATATATACATATATATATATATATATATATATATATATATATATATATATATATATATATATACACACACACACACACACATATATATAATATATATATATATATATATATATATATATATATATATATATATATATATATATATGTATCTGCTATTTAAGTTTTACATTTTGTAAGATTCAGCCCTTTTATTCCAGAGCTCATTTGGAGTTGGATTGCTTCGTTACAATACTAAGCTGATATAAGTATATTTTTTGTACTTGCTCTAACTGCTTTGGTGATATTTAATAATGCTGTGCTTAGTGTTGCAAAGTTTGTGTGTGTTAAATATTTCTCTGGCTTAGTAAACTGAAGATTTACTTCTGTTCTGATTTCTGTCTGGCTCCATTTTATTTTTCTCTTCCCACCCGACCTAATGTTGTTGAGTTCTTATAACTTGCTGGCTTTTGCTTGCCTGCCTCTTACTGTAAATTTGATATTGAACACCTCCCAGTCCCATCATATCAGCTTATTTTAATGAGTACAATATATTCTGTTCCCTCCCTTTTGTACTTGACAAAAAATTACACTCTATTTCAGCTGCTTTTACTGTATCTTATCTGTACCTTAGTATTTATATTGTGTCTTTCCCTACTTTGCTACTTTTTTGCTTGTTCTTAAAAGTGTTCAGTTGCATTTATTTTGCTGCAATTATTACTGCTTGTTAGTAGCCTGATTAAATTGAGAACAGTATTCTACTGAACTGCTGCTTTATTTATAGTTTTTTGTTTTTTTTGCTGTTGTGACTGTGATCTTATGCAATTTAAATTTCTAATACCTTTGCACTTTTTAGCATAGGCTAGATCTAATCTTAATGAATCTAGACTGTCTTGTATGACTTGAACACTAAAACCAGCTCTTCACTGAGATACTGAAAGATCTGAGCCATCTGTTGCTTCCAACTAACTATAAGTGCCTGTTTTTTTCTTATATTTCACCTTTAATTTGCGTTTGCATTCTGCTGTCTGTTTGAATTGTCAGATCTGTTTTTGGCCACATTTTACTGCATAATGCTCTAGTTTGGCTGTAGCATAGCCCAGCTGTAGATTTGCTATTTTTGGGTCTGTTTCGTAACTTTTGAGCATCAAATTCAAGCCATCTTGGTTGAAGAAGGCCCTTCTGCATCCTTGTGGGAGGAGAGGGCTGTAAGGGTCCCATCTACTCGAGGGCGATGCATCCTTATTGGCTGGTCTGAGTTAAAAGGGTTATTTCTTGTTTTATTTTTGCCCAGCCTCTGTGCTTGCATCATTGTGCATTGCCACTTAGCAGTAGTTACCATAGTGGTTATAGTTGAAATGTTTCCTTAGCACCTCGCTTGTGGTCCTCCAGAGGTTTTTCATGGCCCTACTGTACTGTCAGGTAGAACACTAAGCCTAGCCTCAGAGGTACCAATACACCTTTAACCCACTAGCCATTCTTAAGTGTGACCTCTCTTTTTGACCATATAACTTTATGTTACACTATGGACATACAGTTTCCCACAATTTCTCCAGCCAGTTTGGAAGACATGGGCATCCTGAAACATATTCACTGACAACCCCCTACTCTTAGTCCACACAAACTCAACATGTGAAAGATGCAACTATATGATTACATGCTCTCTCACACACCAGTCAGTACATATGACAATGAGTGAGTTGTCAGCATGCACACCTCACCTCTTAGTCAACCCAAACCTACATCACACATACCTACATATGGGGAGATCCTCACCAGAAACATACCTAAACATTAGAGACCTCCTAAATACAAACACAAGCACGCTACACATAATACTTCCTCTGCAGAACACAATACACATAATAGTGCACACACCAGTGTCCCACCTGTAAAGCCCTTAAGGCAAAACACAAAACCATCCATATTAGCCATAGGTAATTCCATCATGAAACACACAGATATCACTATCACCAGGTTGGATAAGGAGACTGTCATGGCCAGCTGTCTGTCAGGTGCTAGGATCCTCTATATCACACATGCACTGAAGTATCTTACCAACACGTACTGTTATAATGCCATCATAGTCTATGTTGGTGTAAACGACTTGAGATGTATCTCTCTGGACTATATTAAGAGAGACATGGCTGAGCTCTCAGACTATATGTCTCAAGCTGGTATGTCCCTAGCCTTAAGCAGCATTTTACCTTCACCTGGGATGATGCCTCAATACAAACAGAAAATGATTGACTTCAAAAATTGGCTTAGTTTCTGGTGTCATTCTAAGGAGATACAGTATCTGTCAGCCTGGCATGACATGATTGACAGACCTCAGTACTTTGCCAGAGATGGTCTTTATCTAACACCCCTGGAGTTTTGGCAACTGGCCAAGACTCTTGCCACCCCCATAGTGCTTTTTTAGGCAGTATCTCAAGGACAAAATTCCTGATATAAAAACTCCATCTAAAAACAGCCTATAGTTATGCTGCTAAATGCTAGGAGTCTTAACAAGAAACTGCACTCACTGGAAGCAGTCATCTCCTTGGAAGACATAGACATTTCGGCAGTCATGGAGACTTGGTTCAAGGCTGTGGAGAGCACCCCAGCCATATCAGGCTACACCTCCTTCAATACATTCAGACCACAAACCAAAGGTATGAAAGCTAAAGGAGGCGATGTATCAATATTCAATAAAGATAAAGACACCTCCAGATTGGCTAGACAGCATGATATCCTGGATACACTTCAGGTGTAAATAGCTATTGGTAGGACACTTATTCAAGTCATTGCCAGCTATAGGACCCCCCCCCCCATGAATCAGGACACCCACTCTGCCTATTTGGATCTACTTGAGTCTATCAAGATACATCCGAACACCATGGTTTTGGGTGACTTTAACTACCCATCCATTGACTGGGTAAATCACTTGTGTGCAAACTCACTTACTCAAGGATTCCTCAACTTCATTAACTCCAGTGCTCTGGACTAGCTGCTTGACATCCCACAAGGGGTGCCATCCTGGATCTGGTGCTTACCAATATGGGGGACCACTGTAGCACCCCCACTGTGAGGTCTTCTCTGGTGAGATCTGACCACAAATCAGCATCATTCAAAGTAACTATCACAATTGACCCCCAAGCAGCACCTAAGCTAAAAATCTTCTCCAAAGCAGACTATAACCTCTTATAGGATGGTATAAATAGCTTCACTACACTCCCCCCCCCAGATGGAACTGGCAACAATGCTGAGTTCTACACCAGTACTTTATACAAACACATGTATAATTGCATTGGCTTGGCTGTACCTGATAGGAACAAAACAAGCTTATCAAAGATGAGCAAACCTGCCTGGTGGACAACTGCTATTAACAGGCTTTATAATAAGAGGAAGAAATTGCTGTCTAAGAGTGAGGGAGCAAGCCCTAAACAGAAAACACTCCCTCCTCAGCTTAAGCAAGCAAATAAGACTTCTTGTGAAGTCCTCCAAAGCTAACTACAAATCCAAGTTAGCTTCTTCAACTAACGACAACCATAAGGCATTCTTTAGTTACACCCATAAGCTCAAAGGTAAGGCCCAGATTTCTGACAAGCTGGTAGATAATGATACCACATATACTGAGTCTGTGGACACTGCTAACCTGTTAGGAACAGATTTAGTGAAAACTTCATTCCCCTGTCCCTGACACATGTACACTATGACATCCCTACCACCTGCCCTCTACCTTGCATCTCTAAAGAGTAGGTCATAAACACAGCATCTATGGGACCTAATAACATCCCAGGCTGTATCCTACATGGGCTCAAACAAGAATTTGCAGCACCATTGGGTACTCTTTTCAGTCATAGTCTAAGCACCATCTTTGTCCCAGCTGAATGGAAAAAGACCACTGTTATCCCTTGCACAAAGGTGATGCTTCCACTGACCCTGGCAACTATAGACCTATTAGCCTGACTAGCCTTATCTGCAAGGCCATGGAGTGAATCATCATGGACCTTATAAAGAAAGATATAGGTAATCTCCGAACACTTGACACTACTCAATTTGGATTTGTCAAAGGGAGATCATACCTGGTAAACCTGGTGGACTTCTTCGAGACAGTCACCAAGGCCCTTGATGAGGGGAAATGTGTGCACACAGCATACCTAGACATTTGACGCCATTCCCCACTTAGACAGACATCATTGACAAACTCACCCAGCTAGGTATCAACCCTTATATCATTAGATGGGTCACTAACTGGCTCACTGATAGTACCCCTATAGTCAAAATTGGGGAATCCACCTCCAACAGTAGACCTGTAACCAGTGGTGTTCCACAGGGATCAGTCCTGGGACCTCTGCTGTTTGGAATCCATTTCACCGAAGTACAAGTTAAAACTAAAGATCTGTGGCTGGCAGATTTTGCTGATGACTGCAAACTTGGAGTTGTCATAGAATCTCCAAATTATGTCAACATCCTATAAGAGGGTCTTACACAAACAAATGATTTGTGCCAAAGGCATGGTCTTAAGCTCAATTCAAAAAATATATTATCATCCCTTTCAGTAAGAGCAATGTTCCTGCTAACTACCACATTAATGACAACACCCTAAGTATGCAGTCAGTGGTGAGAGACCTGGGCATACAGGTTGATAGCAACCTTACCTTTGATCACCATGTCTCCACAGTGATAAGAAGGAAATTCTATATTGCTCATCTCATAAGGAAGAGCATTGCTCCCAGAAAAAAAGAACATATAACTTCCCTGTACTCTTCCCTCATCAGGCCAATAATTGAGTACAATGCTTATTTTGGTATCTACCTTTCCAAGCACTTACAGCAATTGGAGAGACCACAATCATTCCTCAGAAGGAAACTTTAAGGTCTTCAGCATCTGTCCTATAAGGATCATCTGAAATCACTGTCATTTTATTCTGTTTCATACAGACTACTCAGAGGTGATCTCCGCCTTGAATATAAAGTGATCATTGACCCAACTTTACTGGAAATGCTGAATATCCATAAGTCAATGGTACAAGGGTTACACGCTCTAAATGCCTTAACCTGGTATGTGATATTAATAGAACCTACTGGAGGGACAGATTTGTCTCCTAGAGATTACCACACCTTTGAAAAAGACTCCCACTTCATGTCAAGCAGAGCACCTCACTGGCCCTCTTCAAACACAGTCTTGACGATTGAATGAATAACCATAAGTTCACCCAAGAGGTTCCACCTGTGTCCCTCTTGGACAGGAGTGATAGGTGTACATATATATATGTTTGTGTCTTTCGGCTTTTCCCGGTTAGGGGTCACCACAGCGGAACTCTGATCCGCTAATGATTGGCAGTAGAGTTTTACGTGCTGGCTTGCTGGGCCTAATGCACAACCTTCAATGAAGGAATGCCCGTTCATGCATGTTGCCACACAGAAGACACTCTAACTGAGAATCGAACGGGCAACTTCAAACTGTGAGGCGACAACACTACCGCAGCACCACCACCGCAGTAATGCATATCTATAGCTATCTATATATCTATCTATATATCTATCTATATATATATATCTATATGGTTCCCTTTCATAAAGTTATATATGGTTCCCCTTCACAAAGTTGAACGTTCAGAAACTCGAAATGCATATGCCTGAAGCCATATTCTTGAGTTTCTGAAGCTTGGCTTCGTGAAAGGGAGCTAAAAGTAGACAAATGTAACAAAACAAAGTGTTTCTGCAGGGGGGCAAGCCCCCTGCTCCCCCCACACCCCCGTTACTTATTTATTCCAACTCCAAGATCGCACTACAGAGCAGGAAGGGAAATCTCCTGTTCTGCGCTGTATGCCGTTCCCCATTCATAGAGTCGAGCTTCCACAATTTCGAGCATATCGTCTCGGCCATATGACTTTTGAGATTGTGGCCGTTCAACTTTGTGAAGGGGAACCATATATATATATATATATATATATATATATATATATATATATATATATACATAAAATCCTAAAAATAGGCCATATGAATATGACCTGTAAGAGCACTAATTTACTAACTAATCTAAGTAATACTCTATATCAAAAAAAAAACTTTTTTTAAACTAACACTCTGGGTAAGGATTAGACCTAAGTTTAATAATAAGATTGAAAATGAAACAAGAAGTTGACTTATACAAAGGAAATCACATCCCTGAAGAAACATGACCATTTGATCATGCAGCAAATGATATCTGAGGTATTCAGATGGAAAGAGAGAGGGATTACGGGTAAGGAAGAAATCAGAGCTCTGGATCCACATATATGAAGGTAATTTGTATGTACAGGAACCTCTCATTGCTGTCATAAGCCATGACTGTGTGTGTCATCCCCAGAAGTGCTATGTCATCCAATTGTGTTTAACATTTTTTGCACTTCATGACTCCAGTAAAGCATGCAAGACATTGTGGCTATGTGTTGACCTCATCTGCTGTCCCATGGGAGTCATGGAGTAACTACTGATAAATACTAATGTATGTGTGACTTTACAACAGCTAGCTACAGAGACTTTTCAGCCACCTTCTGTGGACACATTTGGGCTGTCTCAGACATCTGCCTTGGGAATACTCCATCATTTTCTCCATACCATGCTGCATCATGTGAGGAAGCATATGTGGGCATATATACCACAGAGAAGAGACAGATCACCATACATGAATTATGTGATATATTCCATTTCCCTGAGGTACTAGGGACTCCATATTGAAATAAAGGCCCAATCTGGGGAACTGGGAAGGTGGTATGTGAACAGCAAAGGGCATCATCCCATCAACTGCCAAGTGGACTGTCATGCACAGGGTTTCAACTACAATGTGCCTACAGTACAACCAGTTATTTACCACAAAGCCAATATATGGCATATCTGTGACTTGTTCCAGCATTTTGCCAAGGGTGACTTTCCCCAGGGGCATCTTATTGGCAGTGCTGGATATGTCCTTGATACCTGGCTGATGAACCTGTCAGAAATACAGATTGAAGTAGAACATGGGAACAAGTATGCCCAGTCACAAACAAGGGGCATTAATGTCACTGTGTTTGGGCTACTAAAGGCATGCTTTCACTGTCTGAATTCATCCAGTGATAACCTGCGCTAAGCTCCTGGCATGTGTGCAAAAATATTTTTATTAAGGGCAGTGTAGTCAATATTATACTTTGTAGGCAGTTATAGCAAGGGGTCAGTTAAGGGAGGACCAGTCCACAACACACCAGACAATGGAAGCTGAGCCAGCTGTGGAATCAGTGGAAGATCCAGCAGTAAGGGAACATAGAAGGGAGCAGTATGCTGTGGCACTGGCAAAGAGGCAATGGATTCCACACAGCTTTAGCACCCAGTTAAACAGGTACACTACAGTAAAACAATGCATGTAAATTCAACACCAGGCCATGCTTATCCATGCATAGCTGGCCACATTGTGCCTCAGATAACTAACAGTGTACAAACGGAGGACACAGTCATCATTATTAGCATAAGTTGGGGAGGGAGCATATGTGTGGATGTCCTTCACAGGGAAATGTGTGAGTGATCAGAATAATTAGACTGCAGTTGTGTGTATAGGATTTGAGTGCATGTGTGTGGGATGTTAACGTAAATTGCTTTGTGAAGAACCAATGTCACTAGATGCCTACATGTGTAACATACTGGGGGCTGTGGTTTTGAGAGCATGTGTCTGTTGGGACCAACCTCAGCTATATTCATAGCATTGCATATCAATTTACTGGACACAAGCAGAACATACATGACAGAGGACTGAGCATCCTGTATACAAACCCATGAGACTTGCTCTACCAAGTGTTGCAATCATTGTGCCACAGACCTGGCTTGATGTCAACATGCTGCATGACCATGAATGATATCTGTTATTAGACATGCTACTGCCCCAACTGCCACAACCTGAGGATGTCCTCTCCTCTCCTGGCCACAAAACACCTCCTCCTGTAGTTGTGGAAATGCTAGAGGTGCATATCCAATATCTAGGCTGTCCATGGCCATGATAGCCACCATCTGTGGAAGGAGTGGTGGATTGGCTTCATGAATGGTGCCTCACATATGTAGCTTGTTGAAGCATGTAATTTAGTCTATCAAAACAATCACACACATATGGGACGTGGACTCACAGATGTCATACAGCACGCTCTGCATCTGTCTTGCTAACTCCAGTATGACTATGGTACTACTAACCCTTGCCTCCATAATATCCCTGCCATATGCTGGTTTGCACCCACTGACAGGGTAACTTCAGGAGTAAGGGAGTAACCTTGTCTCCAGCTAACACCAGTATCCAGCCCTCTCTGTGTACCCCAGGGGGTTATGGGTTAATCCTGATGTCTAGTAGGACCATCCCACTTCTCTGATTACTAGAGTCTAGAGCATCTTGTCCTCCATGTGTGGTGTGTATCACCTGGGTGTCCACAAGTGCAGATACTTTGCCCATGGTCCATGTAGGGAATCCAGTGGTCACATTTCCTGTAGCCAATGCACAAAGAATTTACTTCCTCACTGTGATAACTCAACCCCCACCATCATCATCATTGGTTGCACATCTTCCAGTGCCAGGTGGTGGCAAATCAATAGTGGTGGTGCTGGATTGAAAATTATCTGTGAAGACAGCAAAGCACAACACCATGAGAATGTCTGGCCTGGCATCAGAAGCATAAATCAAAATCAGGTGTAACAACAGCAGCATTTGAAAACCAAACATTTAAAAATAATACCTTGTACAGATGGTCATGCAAGTAGAATCCCTGATGTTCCTGTATATCTCAAATCAGACAGCTTCAATAATAAGACTGATGAGTCAAGGGTAAAGAGGAATTATGGCTACTGTTACAGAGCAATAGCTCAACATACCAGAGGCATCTCCGGTAGATACTATTGGTGTGCAGTGAAGCTCTGCACCAATGTCCAGCACTGATCTGTGGTACCTTGATGAGGTCTCATTGCCTCAGAAAGAGTCCAGAAACTCATCCATTTTCATCAGAGATGTCTTGACTGACAGCCTACCACCTATTGACCTATCTTCCCATGTCAGGTGGAATGATTTTTTTCGGAAACTCAGGTAATGTTGGTGGCCATGTGCAAACCATTCTATAAGTGCATTTCTGGCCACCAACAGTATCAAAGTCCACTATCAGATATTTCCAGGAATGTTCCTGGTAGGATTGTTCAGCAGCATCCTTCCCATGGAGATTTCAGCCATGGAAACAGAGGGTCTGAAGTAGCATCTCATTCTCTGCATCTGAGAACTTTATTTTATGGGTAGCTTTTTCAGCAGAATCGTCAGTGTTTTTCTGCTTACTTTCTTTGCCAGGCATTGCTCTGTGGTAGGGAAAACAGTGGTATTAAAATGGTGGTAAAACCAGTGGCCCTGAATCATATTGATGTAATTCTTTACTTATTTATTTAACATTCTGTTTACCAGGAAAGTCTAACTGGGAAAATATCCTATTTTCATCCGAGTTCCTGGGAGAAAAGCTCCACAATGAGATAAAATTATTACAAAACTTAATACAGAAGAACAGCATATTAACTAAGTAGAAAATTCACAACTTCAATTCATACAGTGTGAGCTTATGCATGTAGTTAGATAAGATGAATAAAAAAGAACATGTCAGTTGTTAAAGATTTCACAAGTTACAGTTTGTAGACATGACATGACATTATACACACTAAGTACACACTTTGGAACAGAGATGACTAAATATCATATATTTGTCCTTTAAGAATCAGATTGTCTATGTTCAGAGATAAGGAATTAGAGAAACGTATGCCAGGGATAGGAGGGGAGGACTAGATCAGCCTAGACCCCCCCACAACACTATTCTCTCACTTACCTATATAACATGTTGCTGCTCCGTCTGACTGTCATAGCTGTCTATCCAGAGATTTTACATAATGTCAGCCATATAACATTAATTGATAAAAAAAATCCAATATTTTGGCATAGAGGATTAAAGCCCAAATTACAGCCCAGGTGACCCAGGATTAATTAACGAAGGAACATTCATCTTAGCACTACCCGAGGTTGCCATAATAGTTAAGGTGTTTAACACAAGGCGCAGGGTTTGATTCTCACATGGGGTAATTCACTAGGCTTAAAATGGCCTACAAAGGCAGTTAGCTTAGTACTAATCTATGAAACTACAAAGAGGGGTGTAACACTTGGATGATTCCAGAAAGGGCACAGAGGAGAGAGACAAGAGGATATCCCATAACATAAAACAAATCCTTCTCCTTCACAGAAGCAGTTGTTGACTAGAGACGCCTGCACATCGTTAAGTTAGAGCCCCCTGCATACACTTAAGTTCCACACTAGTCCCAGCCTAAAAAAAAAATAGATGTTAGCCAGGGTGTGGAAGAAAGTGCAGGTAGACCCTGCAGAGACACTAGGGTTGAAGACTAGAAAAGTATGACGTAAACAGGGAGGGAACAAAAAATATTATTGAGGAAATGTTCCCATATTACTTCACTCTTAATATTATCACTCCACAAGGTGACATTACTGCTTCCTCTCCTCTTTAAACTGACTTTTGCACATGTAGTACATGTATAAGCTATAAAACAAAGAAATGATTTTACATAAAGTGATAGTACAAGGCTAGCCTGAATGTGTGAAGGTTTACACCACCAGGTAGCTAGCCCTGACACAGCAATGCAAAGTTCTTTGCAAAACAGAGCTGTTTTTAACAAATGAGTCCATAGCTTTTCAAGTGTTCATATTGTTAAGAAACTGTCTCTTCTAGTAACTCTGAAAGTGGGAAACATATGGAGATGGACCTCTGAGTCACTAATTTATTTGCAGTTTAGAAGGGACAATGGTAGCCTCTTCAAATGCTTGGAGAAGGAACAAGACACGAAAGGCAAGTTGATAATATTTAGAGAAGGTGACTTTAGTGAATGTCAGAAATAGTCTATCTAATCCAGTTCTGCTGTGGTTGTGAACCTCTTTAGAAGCACACATAACTTAAAAAAAAAAAAAAAACAAGAGAAATAACTGAGCTGACTTGCTGTTTTTATTTTTACTGGAGCAAGATGAGTTGCAAAAATACTTACAAAATATCTTACTTATTTATTTATTTTTATTTTCCATGTGTTTATTGGGGTGGTACACTGAGCACAGCTGACCATTTGTAGGTACCGCCCACGTGAAATAATTCACAAAGAAGAAAAAAATAGAACAGAGAGGCAGTGAACTATACATATCAAAAACAAAACAGAAAGTAGCAATATATAACAAGAACTGTACAGCAGCAATTAACACATAACAATAATTATCATATGATTATATTTCAGGTGTATATCTCTGTGGAAATGCTGTAGAGGTAATGAAAGTTGGGGCAGTGGATACTGGGGGAGTAAGGAGATACTAGTAGTCCAAATAGAGCAAGGCTAAAGCTTGTTCTTGTGTAACATCTTGATTTGCACTTTTTTTTATCTTCCAATTAATTTCTCTCACTCCATAATTTTTTTCCTGTAGGAATGAGGTTTGCATTCCCTTTGGAGATAATTTGGCTTTGTTAGATTTCTATATTCCATTATTATAATGTAGAACTGAAGGTAAACAGAGTCACTACACTAAACTCTCAGTTAAGTGGCACCCATGGGGATTGGTAGATGCTGGATAAGTGTAGTTTCTGATTGCTTGAAAGTTACTATTAAAAATAGACTTGACAAAAACTGTACCATATACTATACCATACCATGCCATACCATGCCATACCATACCATACCATACCATACTATACCATACCATACCATACCATAAACATTGTATTGGTTTGGTTTTAATATTGAAATATAGTAATTAAAATCCTGGATGGAATAATTATATTTTAAACCTAAATTTCCACTAGAAAGCTTGGCATGTGGAATGGTTTTCAGTGGCATGCTGAGTGGATTGAAATTGAATGAACTAAGCAGAGAGAGAGAGAGAGAGAGAGAGAGAGTGTGAATGCATGCATAAATGCAGAAGCAACTGTGTGAGAGAGATTGGAGAGATGTATGATAGCTGAAGAGAGTGTGTATGAGAGATCAGAGAGAGAGAGAATGAGTGAATGCATGTATGAAAGCAGAAGTGAAAATGTGTGAGATAGGAGAGATGTATGAAAGCCGAAGAGAGTGTGTGTGTTTGTGTGTGTGTCCGTGTGAGACTGGAGACAGAAAGAGCAAGTGAATGCATGTATGAAAGCTGAAGATATTGTGTGTGGTTGAGAGAGAGATTGGAGAGAGAATGTGCAATCTGATGCAAACTGACAATGTGTATGGAGCAAGTGTTGACATTTTAGCAATTTGACTTGTTTGGTTGGATTTTTCTCAGGTTGGAGAAGAGAAGGAATTAATTTGTATCTTCCTTTTTAAAACTCTAAAACTCTAAAAACATAAGGTATGTTTCTGTGTGGGAGAAACAGAAAGTACAACACATGAAAAACTGAATTGTTCATACTGTACTGTATTTCTTCAATTTTTTTTTTTTTGGTTGCTTGAGTTCCAGATAATTGAGAGTTTACTGTACTATGTAGTCTGAGTGCTGTCCACACCTTGTTCCTAGCCCTGAATGCTGTTTTGTGCTAAGTGATGGGCCAGAGAGTTTGCTGTGCTCTAACCCCTTGTCATTGTAGTGTAGTATCTTTCTAATATGGCTACCAACATGATGAGCAGATGTTTTACGTACACTATTAAAGTCAGACAGTGTTGTAACAGGTGGCCAGGCTGTGGCTGCAAGATAAAAAACAATACCAGCTGAGTGTTATTTTTGAAAGCACAGACTGCAACTCTGGAGCCAAGTCAGTGTATATTTTTCATGAGTTGTATTGATGATACACTGGCCAAAGTAAAGAGTCAAATGCAGATATAAAGTGGAGAACCTTTTAACAACATTAGAGATATTACAGTCAATGAGCTTATTTCTTATTACAGGATTACATTTTATGAGTTATTCTACCACTTGGGAAAGTGCAAAACTAGAATGGAAATTGATGTGAAAATCTTATATTAAGTTCTCAGTAGGAGATGTCTCACAGAATGATTACATTACCAGACATAACAGAAGAACCTGTTTCTGTGAGGTAGTAGGCATTCTTTGCACATGCCCCTGGGACTCAAAAGCAGTTTTCACATTGTGGTGTGTGATTTTGCATGAGCAGTGCACACACCCCAAGTGGAGATAATTCATAAATACACTGGGCATAATTACAAGAAGCAGAGAAATACTGTGGCTCACATAATATGCAAATGAGGATATAATGAGATGCAAATAAGCAGCAGTATTGCAACTGGGGCAACTGCATATGCAAATGAGAGGATCCAATAAGATTAAATGATTCAGAACAATATATTCTACATGTACAGACTTTACCTCCTCAGTTATGGACTGCAGACCATGAAAATATTTATGAGGTAGCCACTGCACAATTAAGTATGTTTATACAAGAGGCCGTTACCACTGCTTGTAGTCATGGTGTGATGTATCATTGCCCTCGGTAATGACAGGTCATTCATCTGCTCCTAACATATTATGATCTCCATGATGCACAAATTTTGGTCTGCTAACATAAGGAAAAAGGTACCAATCTGAACCTGGTGAAGATATGTCACCCTCATATGGAGGCCCCAGGGATGCATGGAGTACCTCTCCATGTGGACACCAAGGTATATATGACTTTGAGAATGCTAGTTACAGGGATTTTTCAGTCTGGTGTACTGCAGACATAAGCTTCAATGATAGTACACCAGTTCCTTGATGCCATGTTACACAGCATGTGAATGAGCATATGTGGTTTCCATGTACCAAAAAGGAAAGAAGCAATATAATGTGCTGTTTTTATGACAAAGTCTATTTCTCTAAAGTACTGGGAGAGCATATATTACACTCACAGTACAAAAAAGCCCCACCTGGGGACAAGAGGCAAATGATTATTAATTGTAATGAGTTCTACTCTATCAAGTGCCAGGCAGTCTATAATGCACTGGGTATACTATACAATGTATCTGCAGGACACCCAGGCACTTCATATGATTTCCCACATATGACACTTATGCAGTTTATACTCTCAGTCTGTGTGGGGGACCTTCCTGTGGGACATCTTACTAGTGATACCAGATATGCTCCAGAGCCATGGCTAATGACAGCAATTAGAAACCCACCATACCACTCAACCTCTTAATACAAGAAATCTGGACACAGCCTGGCAAAATGGAGTGACAGAGACCCAAAAATAGGGACATATTTTAAATATTGTTCTTATAAAGTTACAAAGTAGCTAGACTAACAAGGTTTGTGTTAACATATATTTTCTGAAGGAGTTGAAGTCTGAAACTCAAATGTATGTCATTATTTAGTGACTTCAATCCTCAGGTCATCCCAGTGATTTGCCAGAAAACTACAAATGTTATGAGGAATAGACCATAAATATGAGGCAAACAGCTGGACATTCTATGACAATCTGGACAATTGAGAGGTATGAAACACATAGAGAATGGATACAGCACTGCACATTCACTGACCTGTGTCATTGTCAAAGGTATTTTTTGGCTTAAGACCTGCTTCTGTTGTCTCAATGTATTAGGTGGTGCGCTGCAATATTACCCAGCAACTGAATGCACACAACATCCTGATAAGCAAACAGCTACAGCAAGGCAGAGACCTTCAGGAGGAAGAAGTATCAGCAGAGGAGGATGTGCCTGATGATGAGCTTGTGAAGGAGCTGGCTGTATGGGAGGAGCCTGTGAAGGACGAGGTGCCTGATGAGGAGCCTGTGGAGGAGCTGGTTGCAGGGGGTAGTTATACCAGATGAAGCAGTATCTAATTCATAATCATAGAACAGAATAAAGTAGTACATATAAAAGTAAAATTGATGCAAGCAAAAAATACCCAGGTTCTGCTACATCATGCATAATCTGGTCACACTGTGCATCTGACAAAGGCAACCCAAGTGACATAATACTGGGGGTAGGGCACAGTTAACATATGCACAGGTGAGATGGACCACAGAGACAAATATCAAAAATATGAAGTGTGTGGGGGGAGGGGCAGTGCAGTGGTGAAGATTACTGCTGTGTGTGTGAGTGTTTATATGAGTGTGTGTGTGCCATGCATCCATTATGTTGCATGTTTGGCCCATGCACTCTCTCAGGTCATAATGCAGATCGTATTCTACTCAAATCAACTCAGCTATGGCTATGTAGATGTCTTTAGTCCTTGTATTATAGCCATGCACAAATGCTAGGTGGCAATTATGGACACACTCAGCTTGGGAGATGGACAGTACCCATGGCATGCTCAGCCACTAACACACCATTTTCTGATGTCATCTTCATGCCCTATGTAGCTTGCTGCAATCATGGATGACTATGCTACTGGTGATAAGACCACTCCTTTAGCAGATGTGAGTGTGCCATCCTGTCATTGGATGTCATCCTGAGTTTGTTGAGTGAATTGCATAGGCACAGAAGTTGTGTCCTTGGAATGAAGTTCGGGTGTAGACATCGCATTGCCCGAGTCTAACATTGAGACTGTGACCCCTTACCATGCTGGGATGTGTTTTCCATCTTCATTAGAGATAGATAGTTCCCTGAGATCAGACAGACCTATATCCATGCTGGTGGGCCATGATAAATGCAGCACCTCTGAAAATATCAAGAAATTATCCAAATTTTGTAAGAACCATTTGCATGTACCTGCAGCCCACTGAATATATTACTAGCCCTTAATAGAGCGGTACAGGAAAATAATGGGTAACATAGCATGGGCAGGTAGTCTCTTCAGCTAAAACCTTAATGTTCCTGTAAAACAAAAAATTCATACTCATGCATTGTATCAATTAGTAGTGTACTACTGTTGCAGATAGTAATCTCTGTTCAAACATACCTACCTAGAGCATAACTGAAATATATGCAGGGTGCCATGTTTAGCTTGGCACTGTTATCTGTTGCTACATTGTGGATGTCAGAACTGTCTGAAAGTTTATACAGAGATGCCAGTAACTACTCCAACTCTGTCAAAGGTAGTCCTTTAAGTGGATCTCTTCCTGTGGCCTTCTGCTCCAATGTCATGTAGACTGCCCTTAAACATGCAGTACAGAACATGTTAGTGGTTCTTCTTCTTCTGATATGATCAAAGATTCAGTTTTGGCCACAGAAATAATTTATCTCCGCTTTCACATCCCCCTGATATCTTCATGGGAGGCCCAGGCAAATCTCTCATGTTGGAGCATCTGCCAACCATGTAGACAGATGGCTTGAAGTAGGATTTCATTCTCTGCACTTAATAATTTACATTTTCTTTTCATTCTCTGCATTGGATAATTATCTTTTTCTATCATATCCACATTCTAGTATGGCAACCCAAAATTGCAAAGAAACAGGCCTGTGAGAGTTGGTGTGGTCATACTTGACATAAATCTATGCAGCTGCATAATCAATGGGCAAGATATGCCCTTGAAATATGCAGGAGGGTTACCCATAAGTAAATGTGAGATTCTTGTGGAGGTGTGATGAGTGTAGTGTTTGGGTGTCTTAGTCATATTGGGCTGGGCTGACAAACTGTCCTGGAGGAAGACACAGGATGCACACATAATACAGCATCTGGTATCTGTAGGTGCATGGGCCATATTGTCTAAGATAAAGTCTTTGGAGGATTTAAACAGTGTTTACTGACAAATTGATACCCCAAGTGCAGGTGACACAAGCCACCAACAGGTTATATCTGCCACTGTTTATTAACCTCCCTACCAGTTACATACACCACTGCTATGTGGTTCACTATATTCAGGCAACCTTCTCAATTACTCAGGTAAGACATTGGATGATGTGTCTACACATCCCTCAGGCAGACATGGGCTTATAACAGGACTTCACACAAGATGTGAATGCAGTCACATCATACTTTACAAAGATGCTCCTATATCTGTGTGTGTGTGTAGGCCTTTCCTTCAAAAAACTTTGCCTGTCCAACACCAATTGAAATAGCACTGTCCTGACATATAATGCCCTGACACACATCTGCAAAAATGATGATCACAGGAGTTAAAACAGGCAATGAACTGCACACCCCTGAGATGGATTCCTTAATGAGGTCAGTTAAGTGTGGACATGGAGGAAACTATAGGATCTATGGCCTAAAACAGAGATAACTGCCTGCAAGTATACGGTCCCCACTGCCAGCCACGTAAACAGTGACTCAGGTTTAACCCACTATCTGCTGTGGGAGGATATAGAGTTGCATAGATACAACCTGTAAATAATAATAGCCTTTATGGAGAAAAAGACAATTTCATTAGAGACACCATCTGACCGAATAATAATAGGAATGAAACTTATGTTTGGCTTTACTGACTGACTGTAGTCCACAGATGTAGCCAGTCAAGAAAGTCCCTGCAATGGCCTGGCACATTTCTGTGTCTGTCTGTCTGTATCTCTGTATTCTTTGATTCTATGTATATTTATGTGTGTGATTCTGTCTTTTCGCGTGCGCGTGTGTTACACTTCAGAAGATCGAACGGCTGAAATATCGAAAAACATATGGTTGAGACCATATGATCGATATTTCAGAAGACTGATCTTCTGAAATTGTAACAAAAATAAAAAAAACAGTTAAAGAAGACAGTAATGAAGGGGGGCAAGCCCCCCTGCACCCCCACACCTACTTAAATATACCAACTTCGAGATTGCGTTACAGCAGGGAATAGGCATTGTATTGATAGGGTAGCACAATCTCGGAGTTGGTATATTTAAGTGGGGGGTGTGGAGGTGCAGGGGGGGCTTGCCCCCCTGCATTAACGTCCTCTTTAACTTTTTTTTTTTTTAATTTTTGTTACAATTTCAGAAGATCAATCTTCTGAAATATCGATCATATGGTCTCGACCATATGGTCTTTGATATTTCAGCCGTTCGATCTTCTGAAGTGTAACTGTGTTTGTGCGTGTGTGCGTGTGTGCGTGTGTGTGTGTGTGTGTGTATATGGAAATGCTTCTATTATTTATATTGTGGAAGCAACCCAATTTGGTTTCATCAAGGGCAGGTCATGCCTACTCACATTGGTGAACCTTTTTGAGAAGGTCACCAAAGCAATGAATGAGGGAAAAATAGTTCATACTGCCTACCTGGACTTGGCCAAGGCATTTGCACAATCACCCACTTGAGCATTGTTGACAAACTTGACAAACATAAGAGGTTAGGTACAAACCCTTATGTCAGCCGGTGGATAGCAATGTGGCTTACAGACAGGACTCAGGAAGTTAGAATTGAGGAGTCCACCTCTACAAAGAAGCCAGTCACAAGCGGAGTCATTCAGGGAATGGTCCTTGGACTGATCCTTTTTGGAATTTACTTCTCAGAAGTCAATGCCAATGTCAATGGTCTCTGGCTGACTAAATTTGCAGATGATTGCAAATTAGAAGCTGTCATTGAATCTTCAGCTGACACAAATGTTCTTCAGGAGGAGCTGACACAGACAAACAACTAGTGCCAGAGCCATATACTAAAACTAAATGCCAAGAAATGCATAATAGTATCTTTCAGAAAGTCATCCACCTGTAGAAACTATCATATTGACAATACACCCCTAAGAGTTGACCCAGTACTCAGGAACTCGGGGACACACATAGACAGTAATCCAGACTTTGACCCTCATGTGTCTACAGTAGAGAGGAAATCATTCTTTGTTGTGCAACTTATAAACAAAAGTATGGCACCTAGGTACAAGGAAGTCATTGTTCTACTACAGTCAGCATTCCTCAGACCTAGCATTGAGTACAATGTTCCCTTTGGTATGTACCTAATCAGGCATATCCAACAATTGGAATGTCTACAGAGGTTCCTCACTAAAAGAATACATGGCATAAGTAACATGTGCTATGCAGACCGCATCAAGGTCCTGTCCCTGTTTTTTGTCTCATACAGGCTGTCGAGGGGACATCTATACCTGACATACAATGCATTGTCAGACCCCACTCTGATATACCTTCTGCATATCCACAAAACAAACAGCACCAGAATTGCCTGTTCTAAAGACTTAACCTTGCCTGTGATATAAATAGGAACTTCTGGAGAGACAATTATGTACCCTAGAGACTAGCCCATCCCTGGAACAGGCTCCCCTTCCACGTGAAGCAGAGTTCCTCTCTAACGCAGTTCAAGTGTAACTTGGACAATTGGATGGGGAACAGGAAATTCATCCCTAGTTTGGCAACTATATCTGTAATAGACACAGGCAATGGTTCATCTCCCAGGCTCCTGCTAATTTTTCAACTCCCAAGCCCCTGCTTACACTTATCAAGGATACCAGCACTTGCCAGGGATTTGAGATACATGACTAGGCTTAGAAAGGCCATTGTGGTTGTTAGCCTGGTAAACACCTATGAACCTATAAAATACTTCCTCCATCATTAATTATATATGCTACAACAACTTTGAAACATTAGGCAGAGGAACTATTTTATACCAAAATATTAAAAAAAAAAATATATATATATATATATATATATATATATATATATATATATATATATATATATACTAAGGAAAAAATATGAAACAATTTAGCAGGTAATCCATTGCTAAGAACAATAATGCAGTCAATAGTTGGCACCCTG
Source organism: Protopterus annectens (assembly GCF_019279795.1). Taxonomy (NCBI): domain Eukaryota; kingdom Metazoa; phylum Chordata; order Ceratodontiformes; family Protopteridae; genus Protopterus; species Protopterus annectens. The sequence goes on along the minus strand of NC_056725.1, from coordinate 1,975,676,135 downwards.
TCAGGCAAAATTGCTTGCTTAATGGTTTTTATTTATTTTATTTTACAGTTTGTTTACCAGGATAGTCCATTGGGCTGAAGGAGCCCATTTTCAATGGAGTCCTGGGGAGAAAGGTTCCAACAAGGTTAAACAAGTGATATAATGAAATAGGAGATGTACTAACAAAATAAATAGTATAAAATGCTTTTGCAGGACAACCAAAGGTACTATATATATATATATATATATATATATATATATATATATATATATATATATATATATATATATATATATATATATATATACATATATATATATATATATATATTTACATAGTCTACACAAGTGAACTTCTCAAATCAGATTACAGAAGAAACAAGAAACAGAGAAGAAGGAGTGAAGATGTAGGTATAGAAGGAAGACGTAAGGAGCATAGATGTAGTTGGAAAATTATGTAGAAAACTAGACAGTGGGGATCAGAGATGAGAAAACTGAAAAAGAGAGGTAGGTAAGGTGTGGAAATGTAGAGGAAAGGGAGCAGAGTTATGAGAAATTACAGAAGATAGATAGTTTGGATATGGTTAAGTAGAGGAGAGTCAGGAGGGGTGGGAGCAGGAGCATTCTCAGAGGGATGAGAGGTAGAAATGGAACAAGGTTTTGAAGTTGGAGTGGTTGCTGGTGGTACAAATTTGAGGAGGAAGGGAATTCCAGAGTTGGGATAGAGAGAAGGACAAAAGGAATTTTCCTAGAGTTTGAGCAGGTTTGTGTACTTCAAGCAGGTTTTGATTGTTTGACCTGAGTAGTCTATCAGGTTGATGCAATTGGAGGGAGGAATCAAGGGAAGGGCAGAGAAAGGGTTTAAAGATAAGTTTATGTGCATAAGAAAGTTGAATGATGGAGAGATGATGGGGTAATTCAAGCCAATTTAGTTTGCGAAGGGCATGACAGTGGTGAGTGGAAGATTTGGCACCAGTGGCAAACTTTGAGATTTTGTTATAGCAGGAAGCTAGTGTTATCTTTAGACCAGGTTGGAGATTAGCAAGGAGGGGGGCAACATACAAGATGGAGGGAATGAGGTATATGGTAGAAAGGACATGTTTGGTTGAGGGAATAAGGAAGCAGTTGTGATGGTAGAGTAAGCCTAGTTTTTGGAGGGTTTTCTTTATATTTGTTTGTCGTCGATAGTGACACATAGTAGTTTTGTATGGCATATGATTTCTATAGGAGTCCTGTTTTGGCTAGTTATGGAGAAAGAGTTCTTGTCAATTTTGGTATACTTTGAGGGGGAGAATATCATAATTTTGGATTTGGAAGCATTTAGTGCTAGATGATTGTTTGACATCCGGTTCTCGGTTGATAGGAAGGCTTCTTGGGTTCGTTTCTGTAGTATGGGGAGGGTTTCAGCAGAGCAGGTCATCATAGAGTCATCTGCATATTGGATGAGCTTGGCATTAGGAATACACTGGTGGAAGTCATTTATAAATATATTAAATAGTAGAGGGCCTAATATGGACCCCTTTAGTACTCCTGTGAGGGTGTTAAGGAAAGGGGAAGTACAGTTTTTCCAATTGACTGATTACTGCCTATTGGAGAGGTAACTGGAGAACCAGTTACTAGAGGAGGTGGCTATGTTAAGATGAGAGAGTTTAGACAAGAGGAGGTGGTGTGAAATTGTATCAAACGCCTTGGATAAATTGAATAGGAGGGTAGATACAATACTGCTGGAGTCACATGCGGAATTGACAGTTTTGAGGAAGGAGAGTAGAGTGGTGGTGGTGCTATGTCCAGCCCTGAAACCGTGTTGTGTGAGGGTAAGCAGATGGTTATCAAGTTGGTAGGGTAGTAGTTGTAGTTGAATGCATATTTCTAAGATTTTTGAGATGGGGAAAGAATAGCAATTGGCTGGAAGTTAGAGATTTCAGTATTGTTTCCCCCTTTATGAAGGGGGATGATAAAGGCTTTCTTCCAGAGTATTGGTATATAGGATTCTTAGATTGACCGGTTTATTAGGATGGAGATGCGGAAGGCTCTGTTGTTGGCAGTTAGCTTAAGGAAGTTAGATGGAAGGTCATCAGAGACATTTGAACATGGCTTCAGATTATGTAGGACTTTTTTATGGCAGAGATAGGAACACATTGGAGATTGAAAGGATGGAGTTCCGAAGTTTTATTGCTCGAGGAGGGTGAATTAGGGGAGATAGGAGATTGTAGATATATATAGTTATATATATTTATAGGTATATATGTAGATTGATAGGTACATTTTTGTAAAAGATGTAGGGACTTTAGCTATAGAGTCAATGAAAAATGAGTTAAATTGGGTAGCTAAGGAGAGATCAGAGGTGAGAGGATCACGGCATGAGTTTACTTTTTTACCATGATGGAGGAGGGTAGAGATGCTATTCCAGAACTATTTAGGGTCAGTTTTGGGTTGTTTTGGAGTAAAGAGTAATAGGATTTTTGGTCACAGGCTATACATTGTTTGACTTTGTTGCTTATAGTCAGTTAGGGAGGAAGAAGGTTTGTGTTTCTGGTAGTTTTTCCATGCTTTGTCCCAGAGGTGCATGAAGGTTATAGTCTCTTTGGGTAATCAAGGGGCTGTATTGTATTTAATTATTTTTGTTCTAATGGGAACAAAGCTATTTAACAGGTTGATGAAAGTAGTATTGAAGTAAATCACTGCGTCATCCTAGGGGAGGGATTTTAGAGGGGTCCAGTTAGTATGTTTTAGTGAGTCAGAGAAGGATTGAGGGTTGAAGTTTTTAAGAGAACGAGTGGAAATATAGTTATGAGATAGGCATAAAGAGTTAGGTGAGTGACAAGCGAAGGCAGGGAGGTGATCACTAAGAGAGTCAGGTAGGGTACACTTATCAGAGATAGTATGCAGGTGAGAGACTACAGGTTCCAGAGGAGATGTCTTTAGAGGGTCTAGTAGATGAGATGATTAGCTTTGTAAAGTTATAGAGGTTTAGAGTGAAGTTACATTAAGACATGCACTATGTTAGAGCTTTTAATCTTACAGAAAACAAATGTTGTTAGCAAGCTCTTTAAGGATGAGTAGAGCTAAGTGAATCGGGACTGAACTAAAGTTTTGTTTTGGAATAGTTTTAATCTTAAACTCTGGAGCTCACCTGTTTGCATACAGAGGGAATAACTCTAAAAGACAACAGAATATCTATGTTTTAAATTAAAAAAAAAAAATAATTGTATGCCATTTTATGCCGTAAAATATAAGTATAAACTAATAGTTCTATATGACAATACATAAGCATTTACACTTTTTCTGAAGACATTGTATTATAAAACGTGTACATGAATTAAAAAAAAATACAAATGTTTTACATACTTTGAGTCTTGGTCTATCTATACTGTTTCTCTGTTGTTAACACTGTATTTTTCTTATCTTATTTGATTCATACATATTTTGTGCATTGGTTTATCTCCAGTTTCTTTCTGTTTTCACCTGTACTGACTTTTATGTTGTTTTTTTTGTAATTGTACTCACCTGAGCTGTGCCTACAATTGATCCAGAGAGATAAGTGTATTATTCCAGTCAACAAATTTAAATAAATAAGCAAATAAATAGATATGACATAAAGCAGTATAAACACCTAACATTGCTTATTACTTTGTTTTGATAATAAGGCCAAAATAATTAATTTCCTTGGTTAGTGGTATGATTTGTCCTACACTGGGCATCCAGAAAAGGTGGCAACCCTAATAGTTGATCACATAATTTACATAATGATCAATTTTAAGAGGTATTCTTTTCAGTGAGTGCAGTAGTTTGTTAGAAAGTAGTGTTTTAGTCTTGCAAACAGAAACAAGAACTACAAATCTGTCATACTTAAGCATTATAGTTCTGATTAAGTCTTAGCATGCTGCAATGTTGTAGTGTAAGAACGCTAGGGGGTAGCAATGCAATAGAAGTTAGAACATGTATTAAGCATTTGCGCCTCAGTAACCTTCATTCCTCTTCTCTCTAGAGCATATCTCCACCTCTCCAGGATCTCCTCCACCTGTTCCCTACTCTCACTACAGATCGGAATGTCATTTGCAAACATCATAGTCCATGGGGACTCCTGTCTGATCTTGTCTGTCAATGTGTCCATCACCATTGCAAATAAGAAAGGGCTCAGAGCTGAATCTTGATGTAATTTCACCTCCACCTTAAATGCATCTGTCACTCCCACCGCAGACCTCATCACTGTCACACTACCCTTGTACATATCCTGTACCACTCTTACATACTTCTCTGACACTCCCGACTTCCTCATATAATACCACAACTCCTCTCTAGGCACCCTGTCATATTCTTTCTCTAAGTCCACAAAAACACAATGCAACTCCTTCAGACCTTCTCTGTACTTCTCCATCAACACTCTCAGAGCAAACATCACATCTGTAGTGCTCTTTCTTGGCATGAAACCATACTGCTGATCACTAATCATCACACCCCTTCTTAACCTTGCTTCCACTACTCTATCCCATAACTTCATGCTGTGACTGATCAATTTAATCCCTCTGTAGTTACTACAGCTCTGCACATTACCATTATTCTTACAAATTGGTACCAAAACACTTTTTCTCCATTCCTCAGGCATCCTCTCACTTTCCAAGATTTCACTAAACAATCTAGTTAAAAACTCCACTGCCATTTCACTTAAACACCTCCACGCTTCCACAGGTATGTCATCTGGACCAACAGCTTTTCCAATCTTCATCTTCTTCATAGCTATCCTTACTTCCTCCTTGCTAATCTACTACACTTCATGATTCACTATCCGCACATCATCCAACCTTCTCTCCCTCTCATTCTCTTCATTCATCAGCCCCTGAAAGTACTCTTTCCATCTGCTCAACACACTCTCCTCGCTTGTGAGTATGTTTCCCCCATTATCCTTTATCACCCTTACCTTCTGCACATCTTTACTAGCTTGGTCCCTCTGTCTAGCCAAACGGTACAGATCCATTTCTCCCTCCTTAGTGTCCATCTTTTCATACAACTCTCCATATGCCTTATCCTTAGCCTTCGCCACCTCTCTCTTTGCCATGCACCTCATCTCCTTAAACCCCTGTCTACTTTCTTCATCTCTCTCTGACAATCCCACTTCTTCTTCACCAACCTCTTTCTCTGTATACTCTCCTGAACTTCCTCATTCCACCACCAGGTCTCTTGGATCTCCTATGCTAAAGTTTTTGATCATGCAAATTTTCAGTTTACCAGACAAGACTGTCGAACTTATAAACTTTTCCTTCAGTGTTATAACATACTCAGAAAACACCTCCATACAGAAAATAAAAAACAATTTTTTTATCACATCTTACTTTGTTAGTATTTATTTATTTTACATTGTACTTGCACATTCACATCACTCTAAAAGGGTAGTATTACTCTGTCATACATCATATCCTAAAGCAACCTCATGGGGTCTGTTACTCGTGCCTTTTAGCTTTACAAATTTTGCAAAGGACAGGGCAAAATAAGAGGAAAAATCAGGGACATTCGTTAAAACTTAGTGACATTTGAGAGGAAGTGATTTTGTTTTATAGCCAGGCAGTCTTTGCATATTGGAGGCTGTGTCCCAATTAGATGGAAAAGTCACTGATGTTGTGTTTTGCCTGGAACTATCACAACAATATTATTTTGTCTGACTTTCTGTGCTGAGTGTTAGTATATCTTTTTCTAAGTATGTATTTAGTATGTACACCTTTTATTCAGTTTTCAGTATTCTGTATTTAGTATGTACACCTTTTATTCAGTTTTCAGTATTCTGTATTTAGTATGTACACCTTTTATTCAGTTTTCAGTATTCTGTATTTAGTATGTGCACCTTTTATTCAGTTTTCAGTATTCTGTATTTAGTATGTACACCTTTTATTCAGTTTTCAGTATTCTGTATTTAGTATGTACACCTTTTATTCAGTTTTCAGTATTCTGTATTTAGTATGTACACCTTTTATTCAGTTTTCAGTATTCTGTATTTAGTATGTACACCTTTTATTCAGTTTTCAGTATTCTGGTACTTGGAAGCGTTAAATGATTTGCTATTGTAAAACATTTGTTTTTGCATGCAGTGTCAGGATATCACTCAGTTCTCTTTAGCAATTATCTTTGATTGACAATTCACACTTAAAACTTAACTGTGTTTACATACATTCTTTGCTTCTCGACTTTATCTGAATATGAAACAATGACTTAATTAGCTTGATTAGGAATGTAGGCATCAATTTAAACTTCACTTAATCCCTTTCTGAATGATTTCAGTACTGACCTTGTAAAGCAGCAAATGATGCAAAAGACAGACAAAGCAGTTCAGGCAGAATCTATGAATTCAGATACAGAGAGAAAGCAGAACCGCTTAACCAGCTTTACTTTAAAATGCTTATTTATAAGTGGTGGGCTTGCTAAATGAAGGAAATAAAATCACTCATTTGGGGGGGGGGTAACCCTGGCCCTAATTACAAAGTATATAAACTAATAAAATAATGCAATTCCAAAAAAAGTAAAAATATATACCTAGCTACATCTGTCAACATGTTTATATATCTAATGTTCTGTTTCTCTACTCTTTTGCTGTATTCACCTAACTTCATGTAATATAAACATTTATTTGCCACAAAATTGACATATTTTTATTGAAGTATATCTAATATTCACCGTCAGTGCATTTGTCTACATCCCCTGAATATCATAACCTCTTCTTTCAATCACAAATCCTACTCAAAAATCATATAAAGACATTGTTAACATACATGCATATAAATCAATAAAAATACAAAGGAAAAGCAATCGCATGCACTGTATATACTAAAAACAAACACTACCCACTCACAAAAAATAATAAACTGCTCCCATATAAATCAGTTCCTAGAATGTGAATATGGGCTTATTTTGGTAGCAATCCAGATAATCAGAAAACCGGCGTTCCAATAAAATGGATCCAGTCTTTTATAAATAATATATTAAGGCAAAACTACTTAAGCATAATTAATTTATAAAACAAGCATATCTCACCATACTCCTTTTTACAAAACTAAAATAATAATAACAGCTTTAAAAATGCATTAAAATTATATCAGATCATTACAGAAAACCTCCCCAGAGACAAACAATTCATAAGAATCTATTCTAACTATTTAAATTCCTCTTCAACAGATAACCATTATACCATGCTGAAATAAAAGGGAAACTTAAATAAAATTAATAAAAAATAGAACTGATAGATTAGTGGAAATATGCATGTGCAGTTTGTGTGATACCCATAGCACAGAGCTTCTTGCCACTAGCATCTGGGAAAAAGTAAAAAATTATTACGGACAAAGATTCCAAATCAGGGTACTTTTACAGTGTCAGTGCTGTCATCTCTGAAATATGATTGAATGACAGGAGATGAAACAACACAAATTTTTCTAAGTAAAACTGCATAACTATAATGATAAAACAAGTTATATTTGGCTGCAGACATTATAGAGTTTCCCCATGTCTGGTGGGTTTTAATCACAGGAGAGACGCCAAAAGTGATAAACTAAGCCAGCCATATGTAAACTCTGCACTACTCACACCCAAGCATAAGTTATTACTATTATAGGATACCATTATTTAAGAAGAGGATACTTAATTTTTTTAAATAATCTGGAAGGGGGATCTCACTTGGCAAAAAGATAAAGCCTTGATTATAGTTTGGCCAAATTCAGGTTTGATTGTGGAAGGATTATGTGACTGCTGGAGTGAAAGGAAGTGGTGGGCATGCCCATGCAGGGGCTTGAGTGGTTTCATGGGCATTCCCTGCTAGGCGGAGGCTGGGTATGTCATAATGATGGGACAAGGTCTACTGAGGGGGGGGGGGGGTTGTGATAGATATGGCTGTGGAATGCCCAAACAGATTATTTATTTATTATTTTATATTTCTCATTAAAGCATTTCACTTATTTCTTTGTAGCTCAGAACTAGAATGTACATTGAATGGCTGGTAACAATTGTTTGGCAGTTTCTAGCTTTTAAAATACTTGCATATGATTTTAAAGGCAAATTAAACTTATTATTCTTAATATGTAGAAATGATTATTATAAGCCTTATAAATCACATTCCATGATACTGATTGTATTTCCTGGTAGAGAAATGTAATTTGTAAGATGTTAAAACAGTGCCTGTAGAAAAGCAGTAACTTTGCTTACCATTTCTAACCCATCTGTAGATTGACATCATTAACATCATATAAGAATAAAGGAAATGGAGGGTAGTACTGAATTAGTTGATCTAAATGCAATCTTTGCTCACAGTACAGGGAAAATAGGGGGTTATTTTAATGAACGCACTATTGTGACTATTATCTCAGCTTCTTAGCCTCATGTGGTATTAACCCCTTCAGTACTGAAAGTTTCTTAAAAAGACTATCCCCAAAAACGACAGTTTTTGCTTAGTTTTGCTTCCTGAATAGAAATGCTTGCATATTCAAAATGATTTCACATGATTATATCACTAAATGTAGAAAATAAAAAAGAGATAACCCCAAGTGGTGGATCACAAAAGACAGAATGCACAAAACACTGATTACTAGTATGAATGAATTACAAAACACTGAATACTTCTCTCCCACTTAAAAGGCACCATGTTGCAAATGCCAGCTAGAAAACCCAGCTCAGCAAAGTCTGAATAGTGATACTGTTTGGAAAAGGGTTTTTACTATCATAATACGTAGGGCTTAGATTTGGAGCAGGGTATGGTCAAGGTTAGGATTAAGGTTAGCACATGTGAGTAACATGGTACAAGGGAAAAAACCCTAACCCTAAGTCTACCCCAGGCTTAAATCCACAAATTACTTTACTAAAAACACTTTCTCTAACAGCACCACTACTGCACAAGACAAAATGGCACAGAACGCCAAGCATGCACAACTCTGAATCTATTCCTTTATCTATTATTTACTCTACCCTAACAGTCGAACACTCACACATGCACATTAACTACGATAAGTGATCTTGTTCATCTTCACAACTGCTACCTTTTCAGTCATTCATTTTCCTGCAAACTCCTTGTTACCTAAACTACAGTATATTAAAGTGTAATTTGACCATATGTGATTCCCACAAATGGGCATTCACTCATCTGTTAATTCTCTCTTTCATTACATCTGCAAACAACTTTTCTACCAATGTGTATTCTGCCTTTGGGTTACAAACTTTGACATACACAAATAAAGTTTTTGAGACATGTTATCATTATAATAATCTATTTAACTTCCTTAGAATTAATTGTGATCCTGCCCTCAAACATATGGAACTTGACATCTCCACGTCTGATATGCCATGAGCGTTCCATGCAAAGGTTGCCATTTGACACTTTCTAATGGCCATTAAGATCTGAATTTAAATGGTAATATGTATGCATTGTTTCTTTTCTTATAATTTTTCCTTTCAGGACAGAACAAATGGCTGCTCAGCCTTATTTAAAAGATTGACTAAAAGAGAAACACTAAAGGTGGAAGATGTCCTGAATGTATGCATATCACTACGCAGGTGTCAAAAATGTTTTTACTACAAGACTAAACTGGCAAAAATATTAGTTTTACTTTGATGTAAGCATTTGTAGCTATAATTTCATAATAACACATTAATGATATGATTCACATATAGACTGATGATATCTTTAAAATACAAAAGTAAATGTTTCTTGTAAAATGATTTATAAAAAATAGGTCACACCAAAGGCAAGAAAAGCTTACCAGTTTTACCCAGGAACATATATACATGTGTCTGGAACCACTTGTAAGTTTCTAATAAACATTTAGCAGAAACATGTCATGAAGCTTACTTTGACCATGTACTTCATTGATGATCTGAGACAGAAAAATGCACACACACACACACACACACACACACACACACACACACACACACACACACACACACACACACACACACTATCCGATGCAATGCCAATATATGAATCCAAACATGTAAATTTATTTTGGGGGGGGCTCAACCATAAAGCCAGTATCCCAAAAATGACATATCTGTATACATAGATTTATGACAACAGTTTTAATTGCATTAGCTAATTAGTTCCTTTGCAAGTGGAGGCTTGCATATTGATAGCATCACTATACCAGCAGACATGAGCTTGGTTGAATTAAACCAGTAATGGTGGCCTTAAACAGCACATAAGACAGAGAGGATATTTAGGGGAAGGTATAGGAGACCTTGCTGTGATGCAAATGCTTTTCAGCCACCTGGAGGCAGGATTAGGGGCACTGGGAAATGCCTCCATAATCTGTATTCAATTTGATATAAAATTCTGTATAATTCCTGGTCTAGGGCAGAAGCGGTAGTTTCCATAAGGTCATCTTAGTCAAGGGGCAACCAATATTCCCTTCTACTAGGGGATGAAGGTGCATTGACTAGCAGGAAACTTGTAGATAACAAAGCAAAAAGGGATGAAGACTCTTCATTGCTGTCTGCATGTGTTACCTCCATTTAGTCATTCCCATGGTACAAGAGACACCTGGATAATAGAGAAGGAACAGGTTTATAGCCAGATGGTAGAGGCTTTACGGTCAGCAGGCAATAGAACAAATGGCACTTATGAAAAATGACTGTTGTGATTAAATGACATCAATGGTCATTCATTTACATCCATAGACTGTCTCCTCTTATCACCAGAGTGTCTTTGTACCCATCAGTTATAGCCACTTTATTGACAATGCATACATTAGATGTTTCACTGTAATAAAGCACATTATATATCTGAATGTGATCAAACAAAGAAAAAAGATCACACTAATATCTTCAGCTTGTTTTAGTCAAACACACAATAACAATAACCTGCCAAGCTAGGTCAGTCTAACTTTGATCAAGCAACAGCAGTTGACAAATACTTTCTATTGATTTCATTTGTACCCACCAATTTTAATCACTTTATTGATTTTGTATAGGGCATATGTCTGATTGTGATCAAGTCAAAAATGTTTCCAGTAATGTATTTAAACTTGTTTTACACTCATGCACATACTCAAGCACTTCCAAGCAAGGTCAGTGACTGTCTTAACTGCAATAAAATGACAGTAGGGATCAGTCACTTTTATCTACAGACAGCCTTTATACCTATCAAATTTAGTAACTTTTTTCACTGTGTATATATCCAGTGTCTATGACCAAAAACAAATGGCTTCCATAACACATTTTAATTTGCATTACACATAACACAATAACCTTGCCAAGCCTAGTCAATGACTGTCTTACTGTCTTGCTATGACTAAATGTCAGCAGAGTTCAGTCACTTTCAACCGTAGAATATTTTCATACCATCAATTTTAGCTACTTTATTGACTGTGTACACCTTAAATGACTGTGATTAAATACAGTTTAATAGCCACAATAATGTGTTTTAACTTGTTTTACAAAAATACATACTACATGCTAATGACTATAAATGATGGTCTAACTAATAAAATGTCAGCAGTGTTTGATACTTTTGTCCACAGACTGCCTTTGCAGCTATTAAGATTGGCATAATTTTTGACCATATACACTTAAGAAGACTCATCATCATCATTATCATTACCTTCCTTTTTCCCATTTTTAACAAGGAGAGGGAATGACGTGTTGACTTTTGCCACCTCTACTGATTCCATTTAAGGGGTGGATTTGAGGCCATGGGCAACTAGCTGATATTTTTGGGAGTGTAAATAGTTGCGTAAATTGAAGAACAGGAAACAGAATAGCTGTAGTAAAGCTTGGTCAGGTGGATTAATTTTGAGTCCTTCTCAATTTATTTAATTTATTGCAACCCCTGAGGTTATTTGAGTTGCTGCTTTTGACCTCAGAAAAGACCATCACTGAAATGTGAAAGTCAAACCTCACTTCTTCAGGAGCTGAAGTGCATACCATCATGAAAGCAGTGTGTGCGTTTGTGACACCTATCAAATAATATGTATCTCTTGGGTCCTGGAGATAACTAAGGTGATTTTACTGGAGAGCATATGTAATGATTACATTTATTGACATTATCCTGGAGTAGTTCTATACTCATTATGGTATATTTTTATCTTTTTTCTAGTCCACTTGCCTGCCAGCCTTTATGTTGCTGCCACTGCCTGTATATTCTGCATAACTAGAGTGAGTGCACTCTGCAGTCTTGCCATCACATAAACAGCCATGCAAAGGTTTATTTTAAGGTCCTAAATGTATCACCTTGGGCAGGAGACACTTAACCTCCAAATTTATGCTTCTGTACAACTGCCGATGAAGGCTACCATGTTCCTAGCTTAGTGAAGCATTTCAGATATCTGATTGTGATCAAACAACAAATTGAACACAGTAACTTAATTTCAACTTGTTTCATGCTAGTGCACACTAGTCCTGACATACTTTACCTTCTGGTAAAAGGCAGAATAGACCTTTTCAATGTACATGGCTGAGCATATCTTGTGATGAACAGTTGGGGATATCATGGACACAATGACATGCTTTATCTGTTAGCTCTTGATCTAATGTAGAGCAAACAATAAACTGATGCCCAGTCCCAAGTTAATAAGCAGATCATTTAAGCCTGAAATAAAACAATAATGAAAGGAAGACATTTAATCTTACTTTTTTCCTGCTTCTTTTAGCGCATTTTAATTGACCAAGACTACACTGTAATAACTGCAGTCAAAATAATTGTATTAAGTCATGGGGTTTTAGATGCTGTGAGGTACATTTTAGAGTTTTTAAACAACTTTTTTTTCATCCAGTGATTGTCTGAACAAAAGCCATGATCAAAGAAAGAAATAAACTTAGTGCTATCCTTTAACTTTGCTTCTAATTAATAGGATGTAATAACTGCATTATAAATAGACCACCAGAAAACATGAGGTTTCTAGATGTTCAGATGCATTTTAGATTTTTTTTCAAACAACATTGTAGTTCAACAATAGCCTGAACTAAAACTACGATTAAGGAATGAAATTCAGTCTTACTATTTATATGTGCTTGTGCATGCATCATTTGAACACATTCTAACCAAACAAAACTAGTCTGTAGTAACTAAGTTAAGCTGGGAGTCAGGGGGCTGCTAGTCATCTAGAAGCCATGGGGTTATAGATTTTCTGAGGTGCATTATAGAGTTATTTTTACCAGCATTTTATATAATGATGGGCTGAACAAAAAAATGCATAGATAAAAGAAACTCAATCCTACTATTTAATATTTCAATGAAGAAATAAGTTTTATCCATCTTTTAATGATCAGAGCTAACAAAACACCAGTTCACAATAATCTGCAAAGACAAATGCTTGTAAGGTTACTTATATCATATCTTGGAATGCTAGCTGTCCTGTATCCCCACCTCAAAATAGGTAGTCACTTTGTGTATCGCTCTAGTGTTACATTGGGATTAAAATTAAGACACAAATGCCAACAGTTATATTTCAATCTGCTACTGGTGTCATATTTATATAAAGTATGTGTCTTCACCCCCCTCATCCCTCCAAAAGACAAGCACCTTCTTATAACCTTCTGTTGTCAAGCTGAGCAGAACTGAAAAAAAAAACAGGTTGAACAAAACATATTTGCTAAACATCATGCTTATTTACTCCCCCCAAAGGATAGCCACTTGTTTATGCATCAGATGCTCAATTGTGTGGAAAATGGTAAAACGTTATGATTACAATTGTATTTCCAACTTGTGACTTCTAGAGACAGTACAGGGCTCCTATACAATTTATAGTGACCCTCCATGCACCCATCTGAAGTTTGTGAGGAAAATTAAAGAAATAATGACCACACTGTCCCCAGGCTAACACAAGATGTAGTGACTTCTGAGGTTTAGGAGGAATGTCCCTAGCCCTCCACACAAATGCAGCAACCTTCTGTGTGCACCTATGAGCAGGACTTGTTTTAGATTACATGGGGTTCTGGACAGAGGTGATTATGAAGCCCATCTCAAAATCCATTTATACAGATTTGGTGGGTGAGGGTCAAAAGCCTCAGACATTCTAAACGTCTAGGCATTCTGTGCTGCATGTATCCCTTATTTTTGAGAGATGACTGTTAACCTCAGCAAGTGATAACAAAGTCAGTAACTTTCATCTAGGTAGCCCCCCCCCCCCCACCAAACAGTTATAACCACTTCTACGTAAAATTTGGGCATCTGATTGTGATAAAAGAGGATTACCCTGTAATGTATTTCACCACACATTAAAATATTGCATATTGCTTCACATAATCAGATTAGTCCTGCAAAGCCATAAATAATAAGCAAACAGCCAACAACTGGTCATTTTTCTACACACAGTATATACCACAGCAATTATCTTACTCTGTCTGTGCATATCAGGTGTCCAGTTAAGTAGCACATCTTAGTTTGCACAATGCATACTTGCTCTACAAAGCCAGATACTGACTGTTTAAACTGATTAAATGACAAGAGGGTCAGTTGCTTACATCCAGACGACCGTACACCCCCCCCCATACCCAGCAGTTACTGCCATGACAAATGATGGCTATGTAATATTATTTCACCTCCACAGAATACCTGTCTATCCATAGACATTGAAAATAGGGGCATAGGCTCTTGAAACTTAGGTGCATCCAGCTAAAAATCTGGACATGTAATTAACATAAAATTTGAATGCCAAATGGAACATAACTGCTCCGGCATCTATTAGGAATGTGGAATACTGCTCATAAACACATGTTCAGAAACAAAATGACAAAAACGCTGGAAAAATATAAACTCATTAGCAAAGAGTCCATATAAAATCTTTAGACTTTAGTAAACTATACTGCAAAATTCTACCACAAAATGTCAATTATTTTTGCTTCAGAAAAAGGTGATGCAAGATGGCTGTCTTCTTCCTTTAAATTATTGTCGCCATTATTATGCTGGTCATGTAGTCTAGTTTTCTGTATCCTAGACATTTTTAAAAGTCACGTGATGACAGGATTCAGAAAATTGTGTGAAGGGGTAAATCAAACATGAAAATAGGGGCATACCACCAAAAATAAGGACATCCTGTGTAGAAAATCAGGACTAAAAATTGAAATGTTCCATGCTCCACACAAATCATAAAACCAGGAAAATATTGTCAAAAATATCTGGTTTATTACTGCTAATGTTACAGTAAAATCTTACCGCACCATTCCTCTGATCAGCTGTCCACACAAATTATGATTAGGCCTGCTCCACAGTTCAAAATCAAGTGGCCACACAGGTTAAAATATTCCATTTACATTTCTCCAGACAAATAACAAATTCAGAGGAATATTGTCAAAAAATATATGGTTATGTCATTATTAAAATAAAAAAAAAACACAAACACTGTAGCAACACTTATCTCATGGTACTGTTCTTCTCATCAGCTATCCATAAAATCCAAAAGCAAATAATATTGCCTAAAAGTATCTGGTTGATCACTGCCACCATTATCTCACAAGCAGTAATAACACTCCCCATACCATTCCACAATCTCTGCAAAATGCCCTGATTTTGTCACATTTTCAAGTTTTATATATATATATATATATATATATATATATATATATATATATATATATATATATATATATATAAAATAACAAAAAAATCCTCCCTTCACGCACCTTTGCACCAATATTTGTGCACTACAAGGTCTCTAATCATGATCTTTCAATGAATATATATACTCCCATAATCTGGAACAAACTACCTAGCTATATCAAACAAAGCTCCTCATTAGCACTCCAAGAAAAATCTTGATGATTGGATGGGAGATAGGAAATTCACCCCGGGGATCACTTCTGTGACTCTGCTCGACAGGGGCACAGAAAATAATTTTCTTGGGTGGCGAAAGCTAGGGTACCTTTTTGGCTAGCCTTATATAAGCCCTAGGCCCAATAGCCTAGTACCTACCTATGAACGTATGAACCTATGAATAAATTTAACATGATGTGACATGAGCAACACCCTTCCACCACAGTGCTTGCTGTGTCACAGAGGCATTTTCTTTAGGTAGGTGCTTCATTTATTTTTAGAACAAAGAAATATAGCTATAAATAAATAAATATATAAACAAATAAAGAGGGATCACTTGTAGAATCTCCAAACGATGTCAACATTCTACAAGAGGATCTTACACAAACAAATGACTGGTGCCAAAATCATCAGAGGTGCCAGAAGCTGTTGAAGGCTGGGGGCAGAGGGTGGAAGGGTCACTTAATGATTTAAAAAGGACACTTTTTTAAAACTATTTACTACCTCAACATATGTTCACTTAGAGGACATTTTAAGCTTAGTCAATTTTCCCTTTGGTGCTTGAATTAACATTTCCTGATTGGTTTTCCCCATCCCATGGCTGATAATTGTATATTAGCCCTAGTGAGAATAACTGTGATCATACTATATATAATTTGAGGTGACCCATGTAAGGGATGCAGCATTTCGGAACTGCCTGTATCCATTAGTGGCATGAGGGGCAATCATGGGATGCATTTTCTGTTATCCATCTTTAGATCCAAGTTACATTTGAATATGGACAGGGATGAGCTTTCTTTTACTTGAATTGAGAGTCTGTTTTGAAACAGTAATATCCTCTGTGATAAAGATCCATTTCTCCACACCATTCTGCTTATATACCTGGACAGAGACATTCCACTGCATTTGATTTGTTGATGTGTAGTAGGTCCATCAGTACTGGATCGGAGGATGCCTTGTATGCCAGACACAGGTTACCTTATAGGATACCGAGTATAGTGATAAGACTTGATGTGTTCCATGCAAGACCTACTGTTTAGGACTTATATATTTTTAGTAAAGTATCACTGTGGGTATTCCAGTAGTTGCATGTGTTTGGACAGATAGATGCCAAAGTGGGCATTATACAAAAGGACTGACCTAATGAGGGCTTTGTAAAGGGAGACATTAACATCTGTAGTCTCAATCCATTTGTTCATAAGATTTGCAATATAGAAAGACTATCTTATGACACTGGGCATGTGTTTTCAAACCATAGACTCCTTGCACACATTTTTAGGGTCATGCATACATGTATGTGTTCTTTGATTCATCTTCCTGATTGTATTAAATTATATTCCTTGCATAATACAGTACCGCTGGTTAGACTGTGATTTAAATTTGTAGTTTTAAATGTTCTTTTAATAAGCAATGAAACAAAATGTATGAAGAAATAACGACAAAACTCCCCTTTTCAGAAAATTTCAACCATAAAAGGCCACTCAGACTTCTGCCATTGTAATCTAGCAATATCACTCAATAAGCACAATTTCTGCAGAAGGAAACGTCATTTGAATAATTCCACATTAAAGAGAACTATAACTAATGAAGAGGTTGCTAGTGACAAACAACTTTACATTTCACTGTTTCATCTACAAATTCAGTGCCTGCTGCCCTTGGAGAATTAATTTCCCATGTTACATTAAAAAAATTGGTAAGCTGGTAATATTACAATAGGGAATGACTGACAAATTAACAACAAGTTCGTAGTTACTAGGCATCTCATACAAAGGAGGTCATACTCGGAAGTGTAGAACTCCTATCCCCCCTTAAAATGCACCAAATAATTGGCAGTCAAAATGGCACTGCAATATCAGCACTCCAGCTACATGGTGTGAGAGTAGAATCCACAGCCTTGTGTACCAAATGCAGTTATGCTATTAACACTGCTTTAAAATTCTACACAACACAAAAAGTGACTGCCATTGGCTAAACAGAGCAGTTAGCTGCACACTGAAAACAGACATAGCATGAAAAACAGTACACTCTCTTCCTTTGAAGCTCACAATACCACAAACATTAACTGAAACTCATAATCCCTTAAATATGCACAGAAACTCAGTTCCCTGAAAATGTACTGAAACTCATACTTACAATTCTATCAACAGCCTGGTAGTTGGTGTAGAGGATTCAGGCTCTCGTCTCCAGTAACCAAGTTACAAGGTCAAGCCTGATCAAGTTAATTGACTAACCTGCCCTCTCCCCCAACTAGGACATTACATACCATACATCCATACCTCACAACCTCTTAGCATTAGAAATCTGGACAAAGCTTAAAATAATGGAGGGCAAAGGCCCAAAAATAGGGACACCTTTTAAATATTGCTCTTACTGACTTAGAAAGGTGCTAGAATAACATCACTGGTCCTAGCATGCATTTTCTGAACGAAATGAAGTCTGAAACTCAAATGCATGACATTATTTAGTTATTTCAATCTTTAGGGATTTGCCAGAAAACTACAAATGTTGCTGAATAGGCCATAAATATGTGGCAGAAATCAGTACATTCTAAAATATTCTGAACAGTTGAGAGGTATGCATGCATCTCAACCTCTTAGAGCAAGAAATCTGGACAAAGCCAGAAAAAGTGGGGATACAATGGCCAAATAAGGGAGAGATTTTAAATATTGCTCTTTTTAACTTAGAAAGTTGCTAGAATAACAGGATTTGTGTTAACATCTATTGTCTGAAGGATATGAAGTCTAAAACTCATATATGTCATAATTTAGTGACTTCAGTCCTTGCTGATTTGCCAGAAAATCACAAATTTTATGAGAAACAAACCAAAACTATGAGGCTAAATCTGGACAGTTGAGAAGTATGTGGCTAAATCTGAACGGTTGAGAAGTATGTTAAACAGACACACACACAAATGCATGCGCCTACACTCTCACATAGCAACACACACACACTTGCCTACTCTCTCACAGAGCAACACACACACCTTCTCTTTCATACAGCAACTAACAGCTAGTTTAAATTCCACACACTCCTACTCTATCATACAACTCACACACTCACGTTCTCTCTCACAGAAAAATGAACAGAACCAATAGTTTAAATTACACACACACACACGCACACACACACACACACACACACACCCACACACACACACACACACACACACACACACACACACACACACACACACACACACACACACACACACACACACACCTACCTTCTCTCACAGCAACACACACATACACACACCTACTGTCTCAAACAACAAGACAGACATACACACACCTGCTCTATTACACAGCAACACACACCCTTTCTCTTTCATAGAGAAATGAACGATTAGTTTAAATTCCATACACACACCGAATCTCTCACACAGTAACACACACACACAAACACACACACACACACACACACACACACACACACACACACACACACACACACACACACACACACACACACACACACACACACACACACACACACTTTATCTATCATACAAACTTCTTCTTCTTCTTCTTTTGGCTGCTCCCATTAGGGGTCACCACAGCAGATCATCTGTTTTCATTCCTTCCTGTCATCTGCATCTTGCTCTGTCACACCAACCACCTACATGTCCTCTCTCACCGCATCCATAAACCTTATCTTAGGCCTTCCTCTTTTCCTGTTACCTGGCAGCTTCATTCTTAGCATCTTTTTCCCAATATACTTTGCATCCCTCCTCAGCACATGTCCAAACCAACATAATCTTGCCTCTCTGGCTTTGTCTCCAAACCTTCCAACCTGGGCTGACCCTCTAATATACTTATTCCTAATCCTGTCCACCCTTGTCACACCCAATGCAAATCTTAACATCTTTAACTCCGCCACATCCAGCTCTGACTCCTGCCTTTTTGTCAATGCCACCATCTCCAACCCATATAACATAGCTGGTCTCACTACCCTCTTATAGACATTCCCTTTCACTCTTACTGGTACTCATCTGTCACAAATCACTCCTGACACTCTTCTCCACACACTCCATCCTGTCTGTACTCTCTTCTTCACCTCTCTTCCACACTCACCATTACTCAGAACTGTTGATCCCAAGTATTTAAACTCATCCATCTTCACCACCTCTACTCCCTGTATCCTCACCATTCCTCTACCCTCCATCACATTCACACACATATATTCTGTCTTAGTCCTGCTGACCTTCATTCCTCTTCTCCCTAGAGCAAATCTCCAACTTTTCAGGGTCTCCTCCACCTGTTCCCTACTCTCACTACAGATCACAATGTCACCTGCAAACATCATAGTCCAGGGGGACTCCTGTCTGACCTCATCTGTCAATCTGTCCATCACCATTGCAAATAAGAAAGGGCACAGAGCTGATCCTTGATGTAATCCTACCTCCACCTTAAACATCCATCACTCCCACCGCAGACCTCACCGCTGTCACACTACCTTCATACATATCCTGTACCACTCTTACATACTTCTCTGACATTCCCAACTTCCTCATACAATTTCACAACTCTTCTCTAGGCACCCTGTCATATACTTTCTCTAAGTCCACAAAGACACAATGCAACTCCTTCTGACCTTCTCTGTACTTCTCCATCAACATCCTCAGAGCAAACATCGCATCTGCAGTGCTTTTTCCTGGCATGAAACCATACTGCTGATCACTAATCATCACTTCCCTTCTTAACCTAGCTTCCACTACTCTTTCCTATAACTTCATGCTGTCACTGATCAATTTAATCCCTCTGTAGTTCTACAGCTCTGCACATCACCCTTATTCTTAAAAATCGGTACCAAAACACTTTTTCTCCATTCCTCAGGCATCCTCTCACTTTCCAAGATTTCATTAAACAATCTAGTTAAAAATTCCACTGCCATTTCACCTAAGCACCTCCATGCTTCTACAGGTATGTCATCTAGACCAACAGCCTTTCCATTCTTCATCCTCTTCATAGCTATCCTTACTTCCTCCTTGCTAATCCATTGCACTTCATGATTCACTATCCCTACATCATCCAACCTTCTCTCCCTCTCATTCTCTTCATTCATCAACCCCTCAAAGTACTCTTTCCATCTGCTCAACACACTCTCCTCGCTTGTGAGTACATTTCCCTCATTATCCTTTATCACCTTTACCTGCTGCACATCTTTACTAGCTCGGTTCATATCATACAAACAGAATGGCTAATTTAAATTCCATACACATACATACACATACATATCCTGGAGCCTGGACAGGTGATATAATACATCTGCTTACCTCCATAAAGTAGCAAAAATAATAAATACTAAGTATTTGAAGTGTGGACAAGTGAAAATGCATGCTGAGCATATTCTGGGAATTTGGATTTGAGAAAAAGAAATGGGAATCCAATTGAAAAAATGAGAAGGAATCCTCCAGAAAATAGCCGAGTTATTGGAAGAGTTGCTTTTATTTATTGCTACAGATTAGGGAGGACACCTCAATGAATAAAAGGATACTCTTATCTGGGACTAGTACAAAGCCATACAGCAAAGAGGCACAAGGAAATAAATGACAAGGATAAGTTAGGGGCAGCTAAATGGAAACATAAGGATGGCAAGCAATGTATTTAGGGAGTATGTCACAGGAGGGTAGCATAAGAAGGTATGGAAGAGTCAAGGGGTAAATCCAGAGTAAGACTAATGGAGAGCACTCAAAGGGGGGCACCAGGCAAGGGTCAGGGCAGAGAGCAAATGAGAGAATCAAGTGGGAGAAGACCAAACCCGGAGAAGTATTAGGGATAAAATCATTGAGAAAAGAAAGTTTGGGAGAATTTACCTGAATGAAGAGAGGGTGGGAGTGGGCAGACAGCTGTGCAGTGAGTAGTAATGACTGGAATTGGATGTGTTTTTTCCTGTATAGTAGGGTGTTCATTTATATGGCATGTTATATTCAAAGTCAAATAATGTATACTTTGCAACAATCTTAAAGATAATAGAACAATTTACAAAACAACATGTCAATGCAATGTTCCAGTACTGATTTGTTTTCTTTTTACAGCTGTTTTTTGGTAACAGAATATGTGTGCTAGGTCTAAAAGCCCATTTTTCACATGTAATACTTCAGAGTATAATGACAGCTATAGGGACATATGGTGCAATATCAGTCATATAACAGAAATAAAAGCAGTACAACAGAAATATCATTATTAAGACAGAACTGCAGTAAAAGAAAGTGAGTCATGTAGTGCAGCCACACTGAGCAAACATGTTGTACCATGTCATTCGGCTAGAACCAACTGTTTTAAGAAATAAATGTATTTTGCACACACATACACACACACACACACACACACACACACACACACACACACACACACACACACACATTCTCTCTCATACAGAAATGAATGGTTTAAATTACACATGGACACAGATACACTAACTTTCTTTCTCAACCAAAGGGTCACACATGGATACATGCCTTTACCTTCTCTCTTAACACAACTGCTAGCTTAAATTACACACAAGACACATGGTCCTCCTTAAAGGAGAAGATGCTTGCACAGTGGAGTGAAGAAGGTTTTTTTTTTTTTTTTAATTGTTGAAGCCACCAGGTCAACCTGCTGCAGCTGTTAAAGTGGGAGGGCGCTCACCCCCCCCCCACCTTCACCCTATGATTCCCAGCGCCCTTGAAAGTTGTGGCCTTAAATTCAATGCATAAAAATGCATTGTCACTCATTTCAGTAAGAGTGATGTTCCTGCTAACTACCACTTCAGTAACAACACCCTAAGTATGCACTCAGTGGTGAGAGATCTGGGCACACAGGTTGACAGGAACCTTACCTTTGATCACCATCTCTCCACAGTAGTAAGAAGGGCTTTGTATATTGCTCATCTCATATGTAAGGACATTACCTCCAGAAAAAAATAAAGAAATTATAACCTCCATGTACTCTTTCCTCATCAGGACAATAATTGAGTACACTGCCCCTTTTCGTATGGACCTTTCCAAGCACCTGCAGCAATTGGAGCGACGACAAAGGTTCCTCACAAGGAAAATTCAAGATCTTTAGAATCTGTTCTATAAGGACCATCTGAAATCACTGTCACTATATTCTGTTTCATACACACTGCTCAGAGGTGATCTCTGCCTTTCATATAAGGCAATCCTTGAGCCTGCTTTATTAGAAATGCTGCATATCCGTAACTCAAATGGCATATGCGTTACTCGCTAATGGCTTTAAAGTGGTATGTGACATTAATAAAACCTGCTGAAGGGACAGATTTGTTTCCCAGAGGTTGCCATACCTTTGGAACATACTCTCACTTCATGTCAAGCAGAGCACCTCATTGGCCCTCTTTAAATACAATCTGGATGATTGGATGGGTAACCATAGGTTCACCCCAGGGGTTCCATCTATGTCCCTCTTGGACAGGGGGGATAGATGCTAATCGTGGAAATAAGGGTAAAACTTGGCTAGGTTTGTAAGGGCCCTAGGGTCATTAGCCTAGTAACCTCCTATGATGCTATAAATAAATAGGGAAAATTGCCCCTACAAGCACAGTGCCCTAGGAGATTGCCTAGTATGACAGTTCATCAATCAGACAAAACATAGAAGAAATTAAAATGATCAATTATTGCACATTATGTCAACATAATGTCTCATTAATAAATAACAGTAAGCTATAATTAAAAAAATCTACCTTCTCCAGGAAGAGATTGAAAATAATGCTGTCAGATCCTAAATATTTGTGGGAAGCAATAAAAGATATAGCCTTACCACAACAATCCTAAGCATAACAAACACTAACATAAAATAGAAACATCTATTTTCAATAAGGTCAAAGACTATATTACAGCTACCACTCCAACCTCTTTCCTCTCTGGTAAGCCATGGAAACACTTCCTAGAACACAGCACAAGCCATCCTAGATTTCCCTTTCCTTTAACTTCCAAAATATCAAAGAAAAACAGATAAAAGCAAGCCAATAAACTGGACAAGAATGGTAACCCATAAACCTCAAGCAAAATAGCCTACTTTTATCCAACTGTCATTCTCAGAAATAGCAAGATGTCTCAACGACTTACTAAAAGCTCTCCTTCTCATTAGGTCTAGGGAAGGATCTACAGCAGTTTTAAATGTGTCTTAATCATGCTGATATCCAAATTGTTCTCCCCAGCAGGCCAGCTGTAACTATTGTCATATTTCAATTCTATCCACTAAATAAAATATTGAAAAAATAATGCACAGGTAAATAATGAAGGAAGGGAGGGAGGGTGGCCTAAGGTGTTTGCCTTACAAACACAAGGTGCGGGGTTTGAGTCTAACAAGGGATAATTGGCTAGGCTTAAAATGGCTCACAAGGGCAGTTAGCTTAGCACTAATCTATGGACCTATGAACCTAAGTAAAGAAATATGGTCTTGTCGAGCCAGGCCATAACATGCTGCCAGCTGTCTACTCAGTCACAAACATAACTTAATCCAACATGGAAATGTGCAAAATATCATGGGCTATCTTCATTAACCTAAAGATGGCATTAGACCACACAGACCTCTTGCTCCTATTACTGAAACTAAAGAACTTAGATTTAGCAATTTATTGCGTAAATGGTTCTCAATCCATCTTGAAAAGCAGTTCTTCAACACAGTAAAACACTACCAGCAGTTAAATGGATCCTTTACAAAAGAGCTACCCAAGGATTATTGCTTGGCCCAATTCATAATAACATCTCAACATAGGATCTAATTTGATTACCCTCTACACTGACACGATCCTATTATGTAAATCTAGCCTGACTGTAAAGGAAGTAGAAATCCAGATACTCAAAAAGTTCAAGGAAACATCCAAATGTCTCATGTCTAACAAAATGACTCTGTTTAACAAAAACTGCTATCCTGCTCTTTGGAACCCACCACAAACTTACTAATGATAGCATACCTAACACCAGTAACTAAAAGAGTAATAAAAGCACATAATTATAAAGTAAAGTTCTAAGTGCTTAAGTCTGTACTTGGCAGTATAAAAGGGATTGGTCTGTTGTGCATCAAACTAAGTGCAAACAATATCAAACTCCTTGGTAAGCATATGCTCAGAATCTGAATAACTTTGATACATGGTTAAGTACAAGATCGTCTGCATAAAAAAGTGCAGTAGGATCAGTAACATCCTAGTCAGATTATTTATTACTGAAAAAGCAAGAACACCAACTGCAAATTCTAGGTAAGTAACCACTTGGCCACCATGTTGAACTTTGCCCCTTACTCCCACAGCACTGCAACCTTGGCGTTGGTATATTTACTTAGTTGTATCTGTATTAGTAAGAACAGGTTTACTGAATAAGCATTTGGAGATAATGTAAAAATGCACCTCAGAAAAGCCCAGATATTTTGGTAAAGAGAACTTAGTGCTCCAGAATAGTGACACTAGGAAACAGAACTAAGCAATATGAAAAACAAACTTGGAGAAGAAGCTGGAAAATATTCTTGGCAGAAGGAATTCAGAAAAAGTTGCTATCAGACATTGTTTCCCACGAGTATAATTGAACTAAAGGTGCTGATTGTGTATTTCACTTAAAAGAATAAGTATTTATTTTGTTTGAAAGAATGTACCTTGCCTGCACTTGTTTATAATAAAAAGGCACTATTTTTATAAAGACGGCACTTTCAACTCCATTAGCCTTCTACTGTATATAAATTCTAAAAGGAGTCCAATATGTGAAAGCTAAGACACCGATTGTTGCTGTAGACAGAATTCTAAGTTTATGGCATTTGTTGCTACAAACAAAAGGTGCACATTTCTTCCAACATGCATTGACCTAGTGCATTATTGAGGGGGTACAAGGGAAGAACGTCCACAAGAGAATGTGGATGGCTTTGCATCCAGAATGTACATAAATCCCCCATACTTGCTAGCTTTTGGTTACTGGTTTTGGCTCATAGTGCATTTCAGTCTGCTGGTCTTAAACAACTGAGTTTTACTTGTGACAACTCACTGAAAACAGGTTACTTAGATTCTTAGATAAGTGGACTACTTTGGAAATGTTCACATTATCAAAATTTCTGTCCCACTCTGGGTATCTGAAAAAAGAGGCAATCCTAAGTATAGGTCGAAGTATAAACAGTAGTATGATAAGAAAGGAAAGTTCATATTTTATCTTTCTATAGTTTTTAGTTAAGTACAATGCAAACTAAGAGTATTGTCTCAGAAGGTAAGACCTTCTAGCTTATCGAGATGAAATAAGAGATCCACAGATTCAAATTATTTTTTCATATCCACAAGAACAGACAATCATCCATATTTTTAGGAATAACGCTAGTATGTCATTATAAAGCAGTTATACTCTTTTAACCTAAACAAAAGTAATGCAGGCATATACATGCAGGAACTGTTCTCAAACAAATTTATCTAGGACTTTTCATAGGATTGGAAGAAGGGAGATGGGGCTGTAATTATCAGCATTTTGAAGGTCACAAGATTTTTTTCTTTCTTGGTCACCCTGGAAATTACCAATATAATACTCCCCGTTACCCTAATGACCCCTTCATTCCATCTCTGTCTGGCTGAAGCCACCTTGCAGTTAGGAGTAAGAGTTGGGTCAAGATAAGACGTACACAAGAGGTTTGGATTTATATTGCCCTGCACTTTTTTTTCCTTTTCCCCCTGCCTAATGTATAATGATGCAATTGTTGAACTATATCCACAGGCAATTTGCTGAGCCATTTCATCACTTGTTTTCTGGAAAGTTGTAGCCTGCAGTCTTTATCGTGAGTTAGCATGACTCCAATAAACCCCCTTATCTTCCTCAGGTTAACCAAGCATTCAAAAATACTGCACCTTTCCAATTCAGCCTGACTAGTCTGGCTAAAGAATTTCAATGGTGCACCACATAACATGAAAGTTTAGAAGGAAAAAACAAAAAAAATAAACACTAAATTCCTCAGTATCATTCCTATTTGTGACGAGATACAATAACAAAGTAAATGCTTAGAGTTTATATAATCCCCCGGATTCATGAAGCTCGGCGCAAGGCCAGTGTAAGGCTTGCGCCGGCCGTGCAGCGTACAAATGGCGTAGCAGCGCCACATGCATAGTAATGAGTGTGCGCTGCAACCACAACCATGTGCATAGGGCACGTGCGCGAGTCCAGGGAGCCTAACTAGGTTGCGCTCAGAGGCGTGGCCAAGTCGGCAGGCGATGAGCAACCTAAAGTGCTGACTCTTACAGGCCGCCTGCAATAGTAACCACACCTACCAGTGTCCGTGGATAATGAAACGTATGCAAAGTATGCTACATAGTACCCGTCCACACAAAATGGAGAACCAAAACATAAATGCACGACATACAAAATGTTCCCATTCATGGAACACATGATACTTAGAATACTGTGTCCATTATGTATTGCACTGTCAGCAGTCATAACCAGTGGAGGTGTACTGCATCATGTCAGCGTGCCGCAAATACACACGACCAGCCCCATGGGCATGGTCACCAGCAGTCCCACAGTGGTAGTGATAGTACACAGCCGGGCAGTCGTGGCCATATAACAACCATAAAGAAACTAGATATTCCAAACACACACAAATATATGTATAGCAAAATGTGCTATACACAGCAACGTAACTGTCACATACACATAGGATGGCATATGCCGAATCGGAATATCCAGAAGCAGAACCCATGCATGCAAATGTAATACACAACAACCCCTTCATAGCACGTAACCCGCACCCATGTCCGAATGTCCACCTAATCCAGCTAGCAGCCATGCACAGCTGCACACCTGCACAGAGCGGGTATACCCTATATGTAGTAGGAAGTATTGTCCTAGGCAGTGACAGGCTTGCAAATATGTACCCCACATATGTCAACATCCCATCCCAGGTACTGAAATCCAAATGGCTGCATGTGAATGTGTCGGCAGAATGTGTACATCCCACGTGTGGTTACTGACCTGTCGAAACCCCATAGGTGTTCACACGCCACGGTGTCCATAACTGTTCACATCTGGACAAAGCAGTATGTGTAGCCACGGTACTGATGAGTAGCTATGCAGACATGCCAAACATAATACACAGGGTGGAACAGCTGTCCACCAAGCAGGCCACCCCAGCAGGGTTGCCACATGTACAGATTGTCAAGGTGGGACATCACTCGTAGATATGTGTGGATTTGCATGGTAAAAACACCTACGGCCAATGCAAAGGATAGAATAACACGTATATGCCAGAATGAAAGGTTATTGCATAGCATGTGAATAGCTTAAGCTATCCAATATAATAGTCATGTGTACCAGATACAAAATGCCTGTAACATGCAAGTAGTAATAAAGGTAAGAAATACACTACTGTGTTAATATCACAGGACATATGGCATGTGTCAAGTGTTGACGCAGGACACAAATGTCCATAATGGGGCCTCCCCCGCAAAGAGGAACAAGTGCTAACCCTACCCCCCACTGAAGTATCGGCAGTATAAATACAACCCAATGACACACCAACACCACCGTCCAACCCATGACAGCAACAAAAGCTGGACAAAGACTAACACGATGCATGCACAAATAGGGACACATGTAATCAGTGCTTTCACAAGCTTCTACAGGCCACCGAATAATAGTATGTACATATGCATGAAATGCTGCGACGAATGTGTGGTAGTCCCCAGTATCACAGAGGTACGTACACATATACACTGTAACCAACCGTCACATATGTTCACTGTAACACAGCATACCTGCAGGTAATACATAGTTCAGTCATGTGCTACATAACTATCCACGTATGAATGACTACAGGGAATAGACAATTGTGAATGGGAACAACGCACAACATGGAATATGTATGATAACCAGCACCACCCACATCATTGTATGACAACAGCACCACCCACATCATTGTATGCCAACAGCACCACCCACATCATTGTATGCCAACAGCATAAGCTATTGTCGGTTGTCCAAACACCCGTGTCTGTAAACACAGATTGAATATTGAATATTGAATATTATAGCAATAACCCACGCCTGGGTGTGGGTAATGCTGGATATACCCACGGTGTCGCCCTCGGGACCAAACAAAGCCAACCGTGGGTAAATACAGCATCACCTACACCCAGAAGTGGGTTATTGCTATCATACCATGACATCATGTAAGAACATAAACTATTAATTCCCTTACATAATGGCATAGTATAATGCCTGTCTGCTGCCCCCCGCAGATGTCTGGCATCCGCGGCAGTGCGGATGTACTGCGCGCCTCCGCAGTACATCACAGCTGTGGGCAAAAGCAACGGGAGAAAGCAAGATCTCTGTCGCTTAGTTGTAGTGTTTTGCTATGTTACATGGGTTTAACATAGCGAGACAGCTTTAAAATAAGCAACGGAGATGTCCGTTGCTAATTTTAAAACTGTCTCGCTATGTTAAACCCAGTTAACATAGCAAAACACCACAAAAAAGAAACGTTGCTTTCTTTTAAAACCTGTCTCGCTATGTTAAATGTATTTAGCATAGCGAGACAGCTTTAAAGTAAGCAACGGACATCTCCGTTGCTTATTTAAAGCTGTCTCGCTATGTTAAACCCACCTAACATAGCGAGACAGGTGTTAAATACCGCGTTATACTAATGGAAAAAGGTCCGGGCCACCGGACCGTCTTCCATTAGTATAACTCGATTTACAACAGGCACGCTGGCCAATCAGCGTGCACGGTATGGAATAATGGGGGGTCATGGTATAATAAACATGGACAAACCATGCCCATGTGCCTCGTCTGACATTCATACACGGTCAGGGCAGTGCTGTACACTAGGCGGACAAGACCAATCCCAGAGCACCACAGGAACACCCTGACAATTAAAGACCTGTATGCGTTGGGACTATAAGCCTTTGTGTTCTGAATATCCCTGCGGTTACGCCATATGCATCCTGGGTCAAGAGCATTAGGGAATAGGGAATGTGTAACATGTAGTACCACACTTTTCCCAGCAGGAGAATGGATGCCTGTGACGTTAGTGAGTGCGGGGGTAGGGGGGAATATGTTAATGTAGCTATGTACCATGGGTATGCATATAAATGAGACAGAACACCAAACGTGTAGTGGTCACAGCAATCGGCCAATGTGAATGCAGTCCCGTTTGAATTACGAGTATAGAACATATAAATGTGAATGTGTAACTAATGCGTCTCTGCCGCAAAGACAGTTACATATGTAAAGGTGAAAGTGTGTTTCGCATACGTCCGTTAACCGGATCAGAGATATGTTACTGGTACGGTCACAACTAATACAGGCCACGTAAGCACAAAGACACAGTAAACATATGTAACCCAGAATACGGATATGCATGTGTGCCTGCGCGTAACCCACAATAAGGAAATGCAAGTGCGCCTGTGCGTGTGTGATCCGCTCACAGCAGAGTAAATTAATGCTGTTTCCCCCACGTTAGTTATACATGTCTCAAAACTGTCAGCCTCTGAAAGTATGGAACCGGACAATGCCATGCAAAGTACTGGTACAAATAGTGAGAAACACAAGATATGTGCTAAAACAAACATAGAAAGTGGATAGAATAACGGGTGTGTTAGTAGCAGGGATTGATGAAGGGTATGCATCCGTAACCAGAACTACTTGTCAGAAGGTGCCACCGTAAGTCTCAAATGAAATGCCAGCAAATTGCCAGATAGACACCGGTCAATGTAAAACACACCTAAGATAAAGGGTCAACCATCCATACACTCTGCCAGTAGCTGTACAGTGGGAAGGTATGGTATGGGTATAGATGTGTGTACACAGGTAATCCACAGACATTAACAAAGCAAGGTATGAAACGAGGAGTTTACATGTATATATGTACACACAACAGACCTATGTCCCGTTTATATGACACATGGATATAAATATGCCAAGTAATAGCTAATATGGGTAGTCAAACAGACATCCACGAATGGGGAATATACAGCAGCAGTCAAAATCATTGGCCAGAAAGTGACAGTCCAGCAAGTTCTACACTTTAAACATGCATATTGGTGTCCATTGTAGGACTCCAAAAAGTTATCCATTTGCAGTACCTGCAATGATTGACGCAAACGAAGTGACAGCTGCATATACGAATCAGCTGTATATGCACTAAAAGCAGGTGCAAGGGTGATGACACATGTGTCCATGAAATGCAGGACGTATGCACAGATATCCCTAGAGTGGGGAGTGCATAAAAGTGCGTCCACATCGCAGTACCGCACACATTAACCATGTGTAATGTGTACCGTAGAGGGTTGCAGGCATGGGAACCTGGGTATGCAGAAATGGGCCTAGGTGTTGTTTGGCAGAGATTTCGTAGGCCCGCCCCGTGGGAGGGATGTGGGTAAAGCACATGCCTTTATTCTCAATAATGGTGCAAAGCATCCACCGGATAGTGCGGAAAGCAAGTTGGAAATATGTACAGCCCTATATCAATGTCCTGTAGGCGATTCCCATGGATGGACATGCGTACGACCAAGATGGTACCCATAACTGGAAAACTGTCAGAATAACACAGCTGCAGTAAGGCATAGTACAGGAAATACAGATAGGGACTACATTATAACTACCCCATACAAACTCAGACCGTTGTGCGAATACTGGCGTAGCCATGAATACGGATGTTATGAGTGTCACTAATCATGCAATGGAAATAGCGGTCACTATCACCTACCGCATAGTCCGTAATGCCTAGACAGCAATCTGCTAGAAAGGCACATCACTATGTGAAATGTGACAAGGGCAAAGGCCAAACGTCAGAGCGTGTACACATAATGGCAACAGGTCAAGGGTATGAAGGAGCTAACCTGTCCGAAATACATGTACTGAACTGGTGATATTAGGCAGACAGGTGAGAAGAAAGACAGCAGGACAAATGGGCAAACATGTATAAGTCATACCCCGGAAAATGTGAATGACAACGTATGCCCTGCGAAGGTCAATGTGGAAGGTAATTAGACACAAAGGTGAAGTGTCCCCCAGGGTGTCATGAAGTGTCAACATAACAATTACCAGACCCCCATAGTCGTACGTGAGCCCCGCCACTGACGGAAAGCGCAAATACAACGCACACATATGGTACATGAAAGAACAATTAGTGTGGATAAGCAGATGTAGACCTGTGTGAGGAATACAGCTGTCTGTGTGGGTGTGTCGTGCAAATACAAAGTAATGCCACGTGGGCTGTCATGCCGCCATACACTGTGTGTGTATTGTAGTCAGACAGTAGGTATGTTGTATCAGACACATACTCTGCAACTGTACAGATGTACGCAGACTTTGTCGAGGTATGCCTCATATGTTTGCTGTGTTCCACGTAACAGTAACAGTCCGGCACCCTCATGATAACTGACGACAGGAAACAATGACAAACATGTGATGAAGATACCAAATCAGACAGAAATGCTATACTCATGCATAACATATCACTGTGCTCACTAGCAACGTTTCTAAGAGCAACATGTCATTACTGGCCCTGAGTGTCCCACTATCACATAAGGCCTTGTCCAGATATACGCTCCTTGAGGTGGAGTGTTATGAATAGAAACAGATACATGTGTGTGGAAACATTATTATCCACTGCAAGATGTCGAAATGTGCTGCAGTAGGAACTGCAGTACTGTCCGCAGGTATGTGCTGAAATGCAAATTAAACAGCAGTCTACATGAATTACCTATATTGGCGACACCTGCACAGATGATTATAGTGGGACATACACACGAACATGCACACAGCTCAGATAGACATACACACATCATACACAGGCAATGATACACAAAGTCTATGGCGTGTACAAGTACAGTGACAGTGCAGCAAGGATAGCTGTCTGCCAAGATATACAGCGGATGTCTGTAAGGGCGTGTAACACCTCCCGGAACACGGACATTGCATGGACAATGTTCGGATTTGCATCGTACCATTTGCTATGTGTAAGCTGTGTAAATATGCGATACATGTGACAGACAGCTGTCCATGCAAGAGCAGTGCTATGGGCATAAAATATGTATATATACATACATCGAGAGAGGTACAGACAGACACATGTGGCAAGGCCGGTAGTGAAACCTACACATCACTACCCTATCACACCACAGCATGACGCACGTAGAGAACATGCTACGGAGGTCGCTAACCACAGCAGACACACAGGCAGTCCACTAGGTGCGTCTCAACATCCGCAAACAGAGAGACGTCAGCAGGATATATGTGTGTTACGAAGCGCCTAAAACCATAACCTATGAACCCATGCGGCTGGGAGCATAGACACACACACATCTGGCAGGCATGGGAATTGACCTTACACCTACCTACCCTATCACATGACAGTATGACACAATTACAGAATGCGCTACTCAGATTACTGAACACAGCACTGTCAGAGGCATACGTCTAGGTGGGTGACATCATCCGCAAAGGAATAGACGCTGATAGCAAATGTATGTGTTGTGAAGCGTCTAAAAGCATCACTGTCTCCAGAGGCAGCTGGAAACACACACACACACACATGCATTTGGAAGGGCTGGGAATTGAACCTACACCTACCTACATGAACGCACTACAGCATGATGCATTTACAGAACGCGCTACCGGGATTACTGAGCACAGCACTGTCAGAGGCATACTTCTAGGTGGGCGACATCATCCGCAAAGGAATAGACGCTGATAGCAAATGTATGTGTTGTGAGGCGTCTAAAAGCATCACTGTCTCCAGAGGCAGCTGGAAACACACACACACACACGCACTTGGAAGGGCCGGGAGTTGAACCTACACTTATCTACATGAACACACTACAGCATGATGCATTTACAGAATGTGCTACCGAGATTACTGAGCACAGCACTGTCAGAGGCATACTTCTAGGTGGGTGACGTCATCCACAAAGGAATAGACGCTGATAGCAAATGTATGTGTTGTGAGGCATCTGAAAGCATCACTGTCTCTGGAGGCAGCTGGAAACACACACACACTTGGAAGGGCTGGGAGTTGAACCTACACCTACCTACATGAACACATTACAGCATGATGGATTTACAGAACGTGCTACCGAGATTACTGAGCACAGCACTGTCAGAGGCATACTTCTAGGTGGCTGACATCATCCGCAAAGGAATAGACGCCGATAGCAAATGTATGTGTTGTGAGGCGTCTAAAAGCATCACTGTCTCCGGAGGCAGCTGGAAACACACACACACACACACACACACACACACACTTGGAAGGGATGGGAGTTGAACCTACACCTACCTACATGAACACACTACAGCATGATGCATTTACAGAACGTGCTACCGAGATTACTGAGCACAGCACTGTCAGAGGCATACTTCTAGGTGGGTGACATCATCTGCAAATGAATAGACGCCGATAGCAAATGTATGTGTTGTGAGGCATCTAAAAGCATCACTGTCTCTGGAGGCAGCTGGAAACACACACACACACACACACACTTGGAAGGGCCGGGAGTTGAACCTACACCTACCTACATGAACACACTACAGCATGATGCATTTACAGAACGCGCTACCGAGATTACTGAGCACAGCACTGTCTGAGGCATACTCCTAGGTGGGTGATATCATCCGCAAAGGCAAGGATGCCGATAGGGAATGAATACAGAGTGAGCAGTCACACAGCATGTTACTATCCCAAGGTGGACGTACAGTAACATGGCAGTGCTGCACTCGGGAATACTAACTATCTACGGAGCACTACATCATGAAATGGATACGGGCTGCACCACAGACAGTACACCCTTTGAGAGAGCAACCAGTGTGTTTGATGTAGGCATCCATTGTGGCATAGCAACTACATATAATTCGCCTGGATGGCCACCATGGCTATGCAGGATGTCAATGCCCATGGCTACACGCCTAGTATCAGACGTCGGTGCCGAATGTATTGTGTCCATGACTGGCATACTGGGCATGCTCACACACTTAGCCTTTGCAAAGTGCAAACATGCATACACATGGAATGTAATCATGAAAGGGCAGAGTGTGGAATGTACTGTGTGTCCACCCACACAACAGCAAACCGGGCATGCTCACACACTTAGCGTTTGCTAAGGGGAAACATACAATCACACGGGGTATAATCACAGAAGGGCGCAGTGTGCAATGTACTGTGTGTCCATCCACACAACTGCTTACTGGGCATGCTCACACACTTAGCATTTGCTACGCACCATCCAGCATGCAGATGGAGTGTACACACAGAAGGCATACACATGGAGTGTAATCATGGAAGGGCAGAGTGTGGAATGTACTGTGTGTCCACCTACACAACAGCAAACTGGGCATGCTGACACACTTAGCAGTTGCAAAGGGGAAACATGCATGCACACGGGGTATAATCACAGAAGGGCACAGTGTGCAATGTACTGTGTGTCCATCTACACAACTGCTTACTGGGCATGCTCACACACTTAGCATTTGCTATGCGCTGTCCAGCATGCAGACGGAGTGTACACACAGAAGGCATACACATGGAGTGTAATCATGGAAGGGCAGAGTGTGGAATGTACTGTGTGTCCACCTACACAACAGCAAACTGGGCATGCTCACACACTTAGCAGTTGCAAAGGGGAAACATGCATGCACACGGGGTATAATCACAGAAGGGCTGTCCAGCATGCAGACGGAGTGTACACACAGAAGGCATACACATGGAGTGTAATCATGGAAGGGCAGAGTGTGGAATGTACTGTGTGTCCACCTACACAACTGCTTACTGGGCATGCTCACACACGTAGCATTTGCTACGCACCATCCAGCATGCAGACGGAGTGTACACACAGCAGGTCACAGTAAGGTAAACCTGTCCACACGCACAGGGTGGTCACACATGCAGTTACTCGTACACACACAGATGACATCACAGGTGTCACGGGTGCAGGTCAAACATGTACACACTGCAGTGAACACCTTAGCTGTCATGCCAGCACCATGTCATCGGTGGAGCAGTAAGCCTCATGGTCCAACAGCATGTGACATATGTCCACAGGTCTGTATAGCAGTGTACACCAGTTGTGCAGATTACACATGTACTAACAATGATCCAACATGTGTGATGTCGTCCACCCATATCAGTATACATGGACAGGTCAGCTCCACACATACCACGGCCCTAACACAGCTGTGACACATGACTGCTGCTGTACCACAATGAACAAACATCTGGATATGTCATACATGTGATTGTCTGGATGTGTGCATGGACTGCACATACGACACATACAAAGCCTGTGATGTACCACATGCATAACACTGGCATATGCAGTGCTACACACACAAATGGAAGGTGGACCCATGTCTGTGGAATGCTCCCACTACAGGGTGTAACAGTGTTGACTGGGACACATACCCTTGTATTGTTCGCCTGTGACAGCTGTGATACCATACCACAGTCCATGTTGTATGTATGTCAACACACATGTCAAAAAGTAGCAATGCATACACACATGGCAACAGGAGACACATGTGACATGTGTACTGTGCATGGAGCAGCCATGCATGAGCAGTGGCCGATGTCCATAACATAGTTGCAACAACCTACCACATGCATACCCATCATAGGGGCCGTTATACGGTGGCATAGAAACAGCACGTATGGAGGTATGTGTGTACATAGTGTGTTTAAACACCTGTCTGCATGCATGTGTGCAAGTGGTGGCTCACAGTTGTGTCACACACCATCCTACCCTGCCATGTGCATACAGTATGCTATGTCGCTGTTACATGACACTGCTGACATAATGCATACCCAGTGGTCAGGTGTTATCGACTGTATGTCACATGGCAACTGTAACACCTACCACCCCCCAAGTGCATATATCAGCACATCTGCCGGATACAGTGTTGGTACACATAATGCACTACATACCGCTGCATGCCTGCACACGTATCATATGGCGGGTGTAGTATTCCCAGCACTGACATGTGTGCATGACTGTGTGCCCATGTATGCTACATATCGGGGGGAATATGTCCCACATGCTACACATCCCTGTACACCAGAGTAGAGATCTGTACATACCTCAGTGTGGGGAGCATGCATTTGGATGGTGCAGTAAATGCAACACGTTGTCTCTCTGTGTACACATGTGTGGTCACCACAATGTGTGTGTGTCTACATGTTTGTATGTCTGCTGCTTGGTGTGAGGGCGTATGCTAATATACTGTTGTGAACGAACACGTACCACACATGGTGACTATCCCGTAATGGTGCTGCATTGCACAACCCTGTCGATGCCATAGGTGTGAGCCATACTGTCTACTTGTGCAAGTCCGCTCCCTGTGACATGGCGTGTGGGTGCATAGTATTGTGAGTGTGCTGACCACACAGGCAGGTGTCCCCATCTGCACACTATGGGGTGTGCGTCATAGTGGTGTACACCCCGCGAGTGAGACCATGTTCCTGTACTGTTACAGGGTTCTACTGCTGCACAGCGTACCCCACAGCTGACAGGTGACACCTGAAGTCAGTGGCCATCAGGCTGTGTATGACACCTGCACCATGTCACCATACCTGTAGTGTGTCCTGCTATGTATGTGATGTCTCTATCCACTGTAGCCTGTGGCACCGACCACATGCATCAGGTGCAGTATATGTGCAGACATGTGTGTCATGTAGGTGTCCAGGCAGGTTGCAGGTACATGTAGTATGCTGATATTGCCAGATGTGCCTGTGAGTAATCCACAGCTACACGTGGGGGACCGATAACGGTGCTCCCTGTAGGCACATGCGAGTACACCATAGGAGGGATTCAGGGTATCAGAACCAACATGGTGCTACACATGTAACCATCACACATACCGTGAACACATCACAATGCATGCTGCACCTGCACTACATGGTATGTCTGCTGCATGTTGACAGTACACAACCCACGTCACATACGCATCTGTCAGTATTCATACACAACCACTGCAACATACACATCCCACGCTATGCATACACAGGTATCACATACGCATCTGTCAGTATTCATACACAACCATTGCAACATACACATCCCACACTATGCATACACAGGTATCACATACGCATCTGTCAGTCATCATACACAACCACTGCAACATACACATCCCACGCTATGCATACACAGGTATCACATACGCATCTGTCAGTATTCATACACAACGACTGCAACATACACATCCCACGCTATGCATACACAGGTATCACATACGCATCTGTCAGTATTCATACACAACCACTGCAACATACACATCCCACGCTATGCATACACAGGTATCACATACGCATCTGTCAGTATTCATACACAACCACTGCAACATACACATCCCACGCTATGCATACACAGATATCACATATGCATCTGTCAGTATTCATACACAACCACTGCAACATACACATCCCACGCTATGCATACACAGGTATCACATACGCATCTGTCAGTATTCATACACAACCACTGCAACATACACATCCCACGCTATGCATACACAGGTATCACATACGCATCTGTCAGTATTCATACACAACCACTGCAACATACACATCCCACGCTATGCATACACAGGTATCACATACGCATCTGTCAGTCATCATACACAACCACTGCAACATACACATCCCAAGCTATGCATACATAGGTATCACATACGCATCTGTCAGTATTCATACACAACCACTGCAACATACACATCCCACGCTATGCATACACAGGTATCACATGATCTGTCAGTATTCATACACAACCACTGCAACATACACATCCCACGCTATGCATACACAGGTATCACATACGCATCTGTCAGTATTCATACACAACCACTGCAACATACACATCCCACGCTATGTATACACAGGTATCACATACCTATGTAACAGTATTCATACACAACCACTGCAACATACACATCCCACGCTATGCATACACAGGTATCACATACGCATCTGTCAGTATTCATACACAACCACTGCAACATACACATCCCACGCTATGCATACACAGGTATCACATACGCATCTGTCAGTATTCCTACACAACCACTGCAACATACACATCCCACGCTATGCATACACAGGTATCACATACGCATCTGTCAGTATTCATACACAACCACTGCAACATACACATCCCACGCTATGCATACACAGGTATCACATACGCATCTGTCAGTATTCATACACAACCACTGCAACATACACATCCCATGCTATGCATACACAGGTATCACATACGCATCTGTCAGTATTCATACACAACCACTGCAACATACACATCCCACACTATGCATACACAGGTATC
The DNA here is from genome assembly GCF_019279795.1 of Protopterus annectens. Taxonomy (NCBI): domain Eukaryota; kingdom Metazoa; phylum Chordata; order Ceratodontiformes; family Protopteridae; genus Protopterus; species Protopterus annectens. The sequence continues at coordinate 1,975,637,173 of NC_056725.1, read as the reverse complement.
ACATACGCATCTGTCAGTATTCATACACAACCACTGCAACATACACATCCCACGCTATGCATACACAGGTATCACATACGCATCTGTCAGTATTCATACACAACCACTGCAACATACACATCTCACGCTATGCATACACAGGTATCACATACGCATCTGTCAGTATTCATACACAACCACTGCAACATACACATCCCACGCTATGCATACACAGGTATCACATACGCATCTGTCAGTATTCATACACAACCACTGCAACATACACATCCCACGCTATGCATACACAGGTATCACATATGCATCTGTCAGTATTCAACACAACCACTGCAACATACACATCCCACGCTATGCATACACAGGTATCACATACGCATCTGTCAGTATTCATACACAACCACTGCAACATACACATCCCACGCTATGCATACACAGGTATCACATACGCATCTGTCAGTATTCATACACAACCACTGCAACATACACATCCCACGCTATGCATACACAGGTATCACATACACCTCTCACTATCCTGTCCACCCTGTGCATCAGACTATATTTGCATAACCCTGCACCGATGGTGTGGATGACAGGGATGCGGCAGAGGCTTCATCATATGCACAGGATGATATGTTTGCCAGGGGCATAGGCTGCACCAATGGATAACAGCATGTGTGTGTGTAAGGGCCGGTGGGTTTACTGGACATGTCTGTGCAGAATGCATGTGGATGTGGTGGAGCCCTACAGTTGTGTCTGCTGTGTGTGGGTATGTGTGTACAAAGTTCAGCCATATGTGATGCCTACATGGGGTATAATTGACAGCCCCAGACTGTACAGTGCAGGTTGTACAGCTCACTGTGTCCATCCATGAACATCCTGCCACGGCTCACCTGTATTGCACATGTGATACACATGGGACAATGTCTATTCATATGACATTTGCAGGGATGGGCAAACATAGCATGTGCGCGCATGTTGTACACGCTATGCATACACAGGTATCACATACGCATCTGTCAGTATTCATACACAACCACTGCAACATACACATCCCACGCTATGCATACACAGGTATCACATACGCATCTGTCAGTATTCATACACAACCACTGCAACATACACATCCCACGCTATGCATACACAGGTATCACATACGCATCTGTCAGTATTCCTACACAACCACTGCAACATACACATCCCACGCTATGCATACACAGGTATCACATACGCATCTGTCAGTATTCATACACAACCACTGCAACATACACATCCCACGCTATGCATACACAGGTATCACATACGCATCTGTCAGTATTCATACACAACCACTGCAACATACACATCCCATGCTATGCATACACAGGTATCACATACGCATCTGTCAGTATTCATACACAACCACTGCAACATACACATCCCACACTATGCATACACAGATATCACATACGCATCTGTCAGTATTCATACACAACCACTGCAACATACACATCCCACGCTATGCATACACAGGTATCACATACGCATCTGTCAGTATTCATACACAACCACTGCAACATACACATCTCACGCTATGCATACACAGGTATCACATACGCATCTGTCAGTATTCATACACAACCACTGCAACATACACATCCCACGCTATGCATACACAGGTATCACATACACATCTGTCAGTATTCATACACAACCACTGCAACATACACATCCCATGCTATGCATACACAGGTATCACATATGCATCTGTCAGTATTCAACACAACCACTGCAACATACACATCCCACGCTATGCATACACAGGTATCACATACGCATCTGTCAGTATTCATACACAACCACTGCAACATACACATCCCACGCTATGCATACACAGGTATCACATACACCTCTCACTATCCTGTCCACCCTGTGCATCAGACTATATTTGCATAACCCTGCACCGATGGTGTGGATGACAGGGATGCGGCAGAGGCTTCATTATATGCACAGGATGATATGTTTGCCAGGGGCATAGGCTGCACCAATGGATAACAGCATGTGTGTGTAAGGCATGGTGGGTTTACTGGACATGTCTGTGCAGAATGCATGTGGATGTGGTGGAGCCCTACAGTTGTGTCTGCTGTGTGTGGGTATGTGTGTACACAGTTCAGCCATATGTGATGCCTACATGGGGTATAATTGACAGCCCCAGATTGTACAGTGCAGGTTGTACAGCTCACTGTGTCCGTCCATGAACATCCTGCCACGGCTCGCCTGTATTGCACATGTGATACACATGGGACAATGTCTATTCATATGACATTTGCAGGGATGGGCAAACATAGCATGTGCGCGCATGTTGTACACGCTGTCACAAAGCAATTGTGACACCACAGGGTGCATCAGTGCCACATTACTGATCCAGTCAGTTGATAGTGCATGTACCATGTAGCCATCGCACCATGTATGACTGTGACGACACGTGCAGCCTTGATGGATAGGGTTGCATGGTATGGCAGGGTATATCACATATATGGCACAGGGATGTGTCCAGCCTGTGGAATACCAGTATTAGGACGGTGGCTGTCCATTCCATATGTCATTTATATGGGTATATGGACATGTCACATGTCCATCATCATGGTGTGGACAATGTCCTTCTGCAAGGTAGGCAGATGCTGCATGGTGGGGGTGTGTATTGTGCATGCTGGTATCGCACATCCATGCATAAGCATTACCCCTGACAGGTGCTATGTGCTGTACTATTGTTCAACACAGTGCTGTATATGCCCACACGGTGATATCCTGTGCACATGGATGGTACCCCGACCTGACATGGGTACCTCATATGTCTACATCCAGTGCCTGCTGTCACCACCATGTCAGCGGGTGCACCGCACACCACCATCCCTTCCACAGTGACCATGGTGTTGGGCACAGCCTAGGTATTAATTTATGGGGACGGGGATGTTCACATAGCGGTGGCAATGCTGGTATCATCCATCAGACCGTACACTTATGACACACAACTCACACACACAGCCCATTCAGTATGTTGTTCGCAACACTGACACAGCTATACTGCTAGGTCAGGTCCATTCCCAGCCGTACATACACAGATGCATAACATGTCTCTCTGTGGCATGGGCTACAATGACGGTGGTGTTCAACACATATCGTGTTCGACTGTAGCTGGCGCTGATGTTCTGTGCACATGTCAACACATTAACCCTGTTCTACTGTAGCCAGCGGTGATGTGCTGTGCACATGTCCATGCTGCACATTGTGTTGATGTCTGTCTGTCAACAGGCCACTGGTGGAACATGCAAAGGTATTTGTAATCAAATATACATGCGGCCCTGTACAGCTGTACTGCTAACATCTCAGGTGCTAATGTGTCATGGACATGCACGCCTTACCCGGAAAGGTGATAGTTCATTGCCACCCTTACTCATCACCGCTTGTGGGTTGCTATTATCCAACACCCTATTTGAATTGTACGGTCAAGCTATGCACCTGTGCAGGACATGTGAGCATGTAATGCGCTACTGATTACCTTTGCACCCATTGCACAACATGTCACACAGGTACGCTGGCAGTCATACACTTCGTAGCTTGCTCAAGGTACATCAGGTGTTGTACACACTTAACACACATATCCTGTGGGACATGGTCATATGTACAGGCATGTCCAACCGTCACGTACCAGTGCTACCCCTATATGACGGATATGTCGTACATGTGGCAATACAGCAACTGTCACATGTACTCGTGCAATGCTCCCCTACCAACGTACAGCGGTACTGCCTGTGGGAGATGTGCTTCTGCATCCATGCTGTGCCCATAGCTGTCAGTTGTACATCATTACGTGCAACGTACCTCATTTGGTGTTCTAACAGGTGCATGTTCATCAAGGTTCCACATTGGAAGGATCTGTCACACATTCATTGTTGTACACGGTTTACATGCCAGCCATGGCTTACTAGATGGGATTCATAGTAATTCATTGGGATATCATATTTATACATTAGAGCAGCGTATTTCAGCCATCATATACCCTTCCTAGTTGACACTGTTAGTCAGCCAGTAGTAGGTGTTCTACGATCTGCACATTAGTCACACAGTACGAGGGCTACTGTTACCCATTCTGGGGACAGGGTGCTGACAGCTGTGGATGGGGGTGATGCTGTCGACAACCATGACTGCACCTGATGGTCACGTCTGGATGTGTAACATTCACATCACACACCTACCATCACGTAGTACCACATCGTCTACAACAATGGACATTCCTGCAAGAACAACGTATGCAATATGTCTGTATAACCACTGTAGGCACCACTGGTGGCCCCCAGCATGGCAGCCAACATCACCAGTGTATATCCCGCAGACTCATGGGTTACAACATTCACAACACACCAGTCACGGATGACTCTGTTGTGAATCACAATGCAGTTCCACACATCATGTTACACAAGGCATCATGCACTGAGATGTTGCGGACGGGTGAACACCTCTGCAACCCAACATATGCACACATGACACATCACCTGGTACAATATATCTCTCATACATCATGTTATCGTGACTGCCCTGTGATGGCAATACACAGACTACGTGTACTGGGACAGGCAATGGCTCCCCGGTGTTATAGCCCTCTGGGTGTGTGTCTAGCCATGGTGTACATTTGGCAGTGGTCTGGACACAGGAACACTGTACATTGACCTACTGTGTCACTGCAACAGTTGCCTATGCTCCTGCTGTTATTGTACAGGCATGTGGTATCTGCCCGCTATGACAGTCCAGGTCAAACACAATGCTGTGGCACGCATGACCTGCAGCCATCAGCCTGGGGTATAGAGCACACATGTACATCTTCACATGCTATACTGCCTCTCTGGCAGTTTCACACAACTGTCACCGGCAGGGCTGTAACTGGCAGGCACGGCATGCGGTCATGTGGAACAATGCTTGCATCTTCCACTGTGATGCACACATGCGAGGCACACACACTATTGCACCGCTCACATATCTCTGCGGTGACTGGGACCTGCCTCCATGCTCTGCACAGAACACCTGCGATTACGGATTGTACACGGACCGTACCTTCCAGGCACATACCTGGACCGGAACACCCACAGATGAGGGGTTCACACATCACACAGTGTTTTGCACACATCCTGGATAGTTGCTTAGCACAATGCATCAGTGGTGCTCCATGTGCAGATAACCGTGTTTGTGACCGCTATACACATTGTAACACGCGACAGAGTCGACATTGTACACCACAGGTTACATACCGTCTGTGATGTTATAGTGTACATTGGGCCTCAGACAGCTACTACTGCTGTGTGCTGACAGTAACCCACACTTCCCTGGGATAGACACCCATGTACCTACACATGCTTGGGTCATGCACTCCGCTCAGCTGGATGACACAATACACAACACATACCATACCTACACTACCCTTAGCATGAGCACTACCTCCATGTGACTGGTGTGTCATACCTGGGGTTATCCCCTCTTTGGTGGGTTCCACACATATGCTACACGGCCTTGCTAGTCACACCCTGGAAACACACCCATCACAGCATACACGGAACATGTGTACTACAACAACTACTACAGATGTCTGCTGACAGCAGTTGTTAACATCATGACACCCAAGCAGATGGACACTACACATACATATGCTGACACATACCACTGTGCGCTTCAGTAGCATGTACACAATTGCAGGAATCATGCTATCCCACACAGAGACATGGCGGTACTGACCAGTTCACAGACGCCACTGTGGTGGTCATGTTCAATGCACATATGATGTACAACCACAAGTACAGGCTGTTGCACAGTGGTATACATTCACATGTGTGGGGTGCATCACTTGTCAGCCATGGTGGGTCCTCAAGGTCCATCATCACATACTCCAAGGCTAGCTACCTACACATGACTGCCGCACATGGCGGTGTGGGACCTCAGGCATTGTGGTGGTATGTCAGTATTCTTTGGCAACATCCACATCTGATGTCACATACAATAGTCAACCAAGCATTGCAGACCGAGGTAATGTTGGCAACGTGCCAGGCGATGGCGTACTTACTGACAGTACACCCTCTCACTCACTACAGGGTCGCAATCCGTACATGAACATCGTAGTGTCCCTGTGGTCACATACACAGTACTGACATACACACGATATGTCCTGGGACACTGGCCCAATGTCACCTTCCAATGTCCCTGGCTGTAATGTCCCACCAACCAGTTCGGTATATGTCACCACACCAGGCCACTATATTCACTGCTAGCCTTTTGTCGGACATTGTGGACCCTGACTGCCACACAGCGGCATTTCTCGCACTACACACGGATGGCACTGCATTGCACGAGTGGGACTATAGTCATACACTCCTGACTGGACCATTCTGCATGGCAATGGGGCACATCATCAGGAACGTGATTCCCACACACATTGATGGCCTCCAGTCCTTTCCTAGCACCCGGGTTGGGCTTGTGAATGCCACGGCAAGGCACATACACATGCTGGGCACCTGTCATACAGTTGCTAGGGCAGTTGAGGATGGCACGGAGGCCAACACATTATACTTTGTCCTCACATTGCCTTTCAGCACCATTCCACATTCTGGTATTGACAACATACACATCCACCTGCACATCATACCCTGTGTCTCAGGATGTTATGCTATGTGGCTCATGGACAGTACACACAGTGGTGCCAGCATACCATAGTACCTACTACATGTCAGGTACATATTGCATTACACAGTCCTCAGTCATAGGGCCACTCATGTTCACTATATGCTTACATACGGTACATGTATCACAGAGTACTGTCCATGCCTAGATTTCCCACACCTACATACCAAACACCATTATTGCTCCACCAGCTCATACCGATACCAACCATACGGGTGTCAGTGTGACGGATACTTCATATGAGTATCATGGCATCAAGATGCATGACACACGGTGCATGCACATCATCTTTGCATAACATCATTCACCCACTGACTATCACATGGATAGTGGTCCCCTACATACATATCACATTGTACATGGTTGCAGTACACACATACGCCACACACAGTCCTGTGGTTACCGTATTCCACTGTGGCATGGATATCCTTCTGCAAGGCCACACCTATCTGTACTGTGTGTGATGCTGGTACATAGGTGGGCATTGTACCTGTGAACTACACACATCTACACACAGTCAAAGGTACAATACCACATTTATGGTGTACCTTCCACAACAGCTACAGCTTTACATGGCACAACATTGACATGCCATGATGTTTACTGGGCCCAGACAGTTTACATATGCAGCTGTAATATGGACAACACATCAGTACACATCTGCATACCACATACTCAGGGGTGTCTTCTGCTCTGACACGGCCCATGTCCACCACATTATTGATGCATATACTCCTCATACATGACATCTGCGGTGGGCACTGTGAACAAAATACTCTTGGATATGTGCACACACACACACCACACTGCATGGGCTGTGCTTCTGTGTTACTTCCACAAACCTAACACACACCATGCTGTGGCACATAGGTCCTGTGTACATCCCGCAGGGACACACAGTAGCACTGTTCATGTGATACCTCCCTTGCTGTTTGAGTGACACATGTAGTCCTGGTATCACCACAGCAGCTGTACTGTGTAGAGGTGCAGTTGACACCTGCCTCTGCTGTTCACAGGACACCACCATGGAGAGGTGACACTACTGTGTACACTGCACATGTGCTTACACATGGATGTGCCAGACTGCATTGTAGCCCACTGTGCACCTGTGCAGATACTACAAGTCCTTTGTGCATGGTTACTTGGTGTCCCTTCCATTTAGAGTAGCTATCATGCTACTACTATGTCCCATACCTACAGGCCATATGTATCCTGTTATTGTACATACCAATAGGCGATACCTGTGTTATGCATGATATGCCTGTGATACTGTGTATGATATCTGTCATATCTACCTAGACAACTATACATTACACATATTTCACATAGTATCCCCTAATGCAGAGCATACTTGCACGTCGGCCACACCTTACATATGTCATCAACGGTATATGCTCATACACATGCGTGCTGTGACAGTATACATACATGTACTATCCCCTGCTATGGCACTTCCTTGTTGGACATCCACTGCCAGCAACAGCGTGTGGTATGGCATTGTTCTCTTTAATGCCCTCCTGTAGCATCCCTTGTGGTGTCTCTGCTGTGTACATGATGTCCCACTGCTGTACACATGGTGTCTACAAGCGTTGGTATGCTCAGCAAGACATGACTACATAACTACCTCTCACCACTTTCTGCATTATGGACAAGTGTAATTAATTACAACCACCATTCACATACAGTACAGCTTATTAATACAGATCATGCGTTACACAACCTTACATATCGTGTGTTATATATACCTTGTTGGTGTTTCGTTCCGTTTATTGTTTTCCCGTTTCCTTTCATTTTCGGTAGTACAAAGCTGTTTCAGTATGAGCATACGGTTTGAATATCCTGAGAGTCATCCTTATATATGTCGATACCTGCAACATGTGAATCCATCCCACCAATTGCTGTTCCTCAGTGAGTACTTACGTGCATATCACCTGTGCATCTACTCCATTCGGAAAGTACGCGTCGATAATGGGGTATAATTGGAGTCTCCACCTGGGCGTTGGCTATTTGCCCTACCTTCGTGGAGATGGTCTGTATTGTGTTATGTTATGTGTAACTGCAACTGCTATGCATAGGGACAAGTATATTTTGAATTCATGTCACCCGTGGATTGTGTGTGACAGGTGTAGTATTTGGTTCAACATGTGGGTGTACCTGTCCTGCCGACGAATGATAACGGTGTATTGCATTCCAAACTGTAACATGGCTGTTGTTTTCCTTTATACAATGCATGCAATTGTGCATCCGCCTTTAACTGTGTCTCCCACGCGATATGTTGTGGTTATGCAAATGTCATTGACTGACTGTATGTTTGTGCTGCTGTTATGGTTTGTATTCCTTTAATATCTACGGTGGGGGATATCGGTGGTTGTACATAACGGATACGGTTTGTGGGCCTTGCATCTCTGCATAGACAGTATAGTTGTCTGTGTGCTCCATCCCTACTTGGAGAGTTAACAGTTAATAGTCTTTTGTTATGGGAGTGTAGGTTGGGCTGTTGTTAATTGGTTCCGATATCATCTGCAGGTGAGCGTGCTGCATGTATACCTCCATAACTTCTGTGGTATATCAGCGGCTATGTGTACGTGAGTATTTACATGCATATCACCTGTGCATCTACTCCATTCAGAAATTACGCGTCGATAATGGGGTATGATTCGATTCTCCACCTGGGCGTTGGCTATTTGCCCTACCTTCATGGAGATGGTCTGTATTGTGTTATGTTATGTGTAAATGCAACTGCTATGCATAGGGACAAGTATATTTTGAATTCATGTCACCCGTGGATTGTGTGTGACAGGTGTAGTATTTGATTCAACATGTGGGTGTACCTGTCCTGCCGACGAATGATAACGGGGTATTGCATTCAAAACTGTAACATGGCTGTTGTTTTCCTTTATACGACGCATGCAATTATGCATCCGCCTTTCATTGTGTCTCCCACACGATATGTTGTGGTTATGCAGATGTCATTGACTGACTGTATGTTTGTGCTGCTATTACGGTTTCTATTCCTTTATTATCTACAGTGGGGGATATCGGTGGTTGTACGTCACGGATACAGTTTGTGGGCCTTGCATCTCTACATACACAGTATAGTTGTCTGTGTGCTCCATCCCTACTTGGAGAGTTAACAGTTAATAGTCTTTTGTTATGGGATTGTAGGTTGGGCTGTTGTTATGTGGTTTCTATATCGTCTGCAGGTGAGCTCGATGCATGTATACCTCCGTAACATATGTGGTATATCAGCGGTTATGTGTACGTGACAACTATCCCTTGTCATTCTGTTCCAGATATTTGCAGTCATTGTGGTCCTGTTGTTGGCATAGCCTGTTTGCTAGTGGTTGCCTCATATTCAAATGGGAATTGATTGTTTGACACTTGCGGAACACACAGCGGTGTTTACGGGCCAACACGTGGCCACGGTCAGTACTGGGGTAGCACATACTTTTTTCCGCGGAACATACCTATTGCTGTGTGACTTTGCCAACATATCATATTGCATGTAACATATCAGTGTCGTACATACAGGAATGACTATTACATACGTCCTTTCCATTTCTTATGGTGAATATTCCTGTGCTACCATCTGGAACATATTCACTTTGTATCGTTCTATGTCAGGACACACCTAGCCAGGGTGGGGCTGTCACTACTACTCTAGGACTAGTAGTGAACATATGCCTGAGGCTAGTGTACCGTATGCCTACACCTAATATTCTGCTCTGCCTCTACCTTGGCACCAACATACACATGTTGCAGACACACACACATTACACTCACACAGCGACGCACACGGCACCCTCAACGCACACGTACACATACTACGGCACTCATGGGGACGGTTGCACACAGTACCTACATGGACCGCAACACCGGCAGCGGTGACTACCTCTCCCTTCATATCATCATACTATTACACGCACATGTACTGTTACAGTACTGTGTTCTGTCGGTCTTTCAGTCTTGCGGTTATGCATATCGGTATGTTACACGTTCCATGGTTGGCGGTATCCTATTATTGTGAACCTCCCGGATGTTGAGAATGTCGTTGCACTATCTATACTATGTACAGATATCGCTGGATACATCTCAGTCACCTTATATCCCTCTGCTTCCCTTTCTTATCTGTATTATATATATGTATATGTGTACATATTTATCTATATATATATATATATATATATATATATATATATATATATATATGTATGTATACATCTTGCGGAGAACGTGGCAGGCACACAGCAACGCCATATGCTGTAGGACTCACATACTATTCAGGTGTTGGCGTTACATGTTCCACTGGCTGTTGGGTTTACAGTGTTTGGGGGCTGCCTATGTTGGAGTCACACATAAGGCCACCCATACATTACACTTTACAGGTGGTCATGTTTGTGTGCCATCTATTTCACTGTGTGTGCAGGTGAGGAGGTGTCAGTCCATGGGGCCTACGCTGTCAGAGTATGTGCTATAAGTTCCCTCTTTGCCAAGCCGTAGGCATATTGGGTATGCCTCCGTCTGCCTACTGGGGCTGGCACAGTGTGTTCATGGTCTGGAACCCTCTGTGCCTGGACTGGCCTTGGCAATTGTGGTGGGCTTTGTGGCCCTTCACCATTATGTCCCTGCAGCAGCTGCTTCCGCAGGATCATATTATGTAGCATGGCACATACTATGAATATGTGGGCACATGTGCCTGGAGAGTACTGCAAGGCTCTACCAGATGTATCCAAGCACCGGAACCGTGATTTCAGCATCCCGAACACGCACTCTATGATTATTCTGGTTTGTGCGTGTGCCTCATTATGGTGTTCTTGCATGTGTGTGTGTGCATTTCTGATGGGAGTCATCATCCACGGCTCTAGTGCATAGCCAGCATCCCCCACAAGATGGCCTTGTGGGATGTCCCCCTGACAAATACCTGATACAGCTGTGAGGCATGCCAGATATGGGAGTCGTGGTAACTTCCAGGACTGCCAGCACACACATCCATGATAATGCCCTGGGCATTGCACATGACCTGGCAATTGATGGAGTGGAATCCCTTGCGGTTTATGTAGCGTCTACCCTGCTCGCCAGGTGGTGACTTGATTTGTATGTGTGTACAGTCTATCGCACCCAGTACCTCCGGGTATTGTGCCACATGGTGGAAGTGGCGCATATTGCTAGCCAAATCCTCCTGAGATCTGGGGAAGTATATATGCTCATTGGCATGTGGTAACATGGCATCCAGGAACTGGTGTAGTACCCTGGATGCTGATGCCTGTGAGATGCCCATTATATCTCCAGTTGGCCTTTGAAAGGTACCTGTGGCCAGTATTCGCAAGCTTACACATACCTTTGTGTCCACTGGGATGGGTTTCCTCTGTTGTTTCTTGTTCTCAGGCGTGGCCGGCACAGCTCCACTATTTGCTGTAACATGTCCCTGTCCACCCTGTAACGCTCTACTATCTCCAGGTCATGTAGCCCCTGGTAGGTTACCCTTGGTCTGAACACTCTCCTTCTCCTCCGAGGCCTGCGGTGGTTGTCGGCATCCTCCGCCACAACACCGTCTGTCTCTAACACATGCTGATGGATCACAGCTATGGCAGCACCCAACATGTACATTTTAAAAGTTCCCCGTGTGTTTACACCTATGGTGCGGCATTTGGGAATACACGGCTGTGTGTTGTGTGCATTCACACTTTATACTATTGTGCTGTGCACACCGATGATGTCATAGGGTGTGTTTGTACAGCCGTATCTAAGGGTTATCTTCCGTGTTTTACCGATGGAACTACAACGGTGTAGCCTTTGGTGTTGAATTACTCTTGCCTGCCATGGATTACCTTTCGACCTTCCCTTACTATTTCTGCACATTGCACCTACCATTTTCTGGCATGCATCCTGCAGAGCACTGTCATTTGTACTTGCATGGACATGGCATATCATGCGTTTTGTGTGCTACTGCCATTGTGCTGCCAGTCTGCTTTGCTCTGCGGTGTCAGGTCTTCTATCTTTGCAATCTGCTACCTCCCCTACTTTCTTTGCATTCATATGCCTCCCCTATCCCATTTTGCAGGTTTCTGCATGCAGAGTTGTCAACTGCCGTCGATTGGCCTTCGTGGGTTGATTAGTGTTGATTGCTCATTAGTACTCCAATTACACTTCTTCCGCATTTCCTTATATTCTTCACATCACCTTCCTGTTTCCGATATTGTTTGCGGGGCGTGCGTCACATTACTAGGTTCCGGGAACCTTGTCATCCTCGTACACATGCACTTTTGCGCGCATTGTGTGCTCTCAGCTAAACTATTACCCCACACCCCGGTCCTCCAGCTTTGATTTGTGATGTACAGCCCAGGTTTGCTGTGCTCCAATGTGCTTACTGCTACGGTGGCACACCCCTCTGCAGATGTCATGTATTCCCTCTGAGCCACTCCTCGGTGTTTTACCGCTGCGCCGTTTGGTACAACCTTAGTCCGGCGGGGCATTTGCGATTCAGTATTATCTGCCTCATTTGCATGGCATTGACTACTAATTCATAGTTACCACGCTGAAGACTGCCGCGAGTCCTTGGCAACCCTTGCACCGTGGTTGTGGCGTTCCATGCATACCATGGTGTATTATGCTGTGAACCCGGTGTCTATTACGATGCTGTTTTATAACATTGTTATATTATTTCATTATGTTGCACCTTCCGTACACATGTCCTGCGGTTCTGATGTGAGTTACTGTGGACATGCCATTTAAGTTGTTATTTACGTGTTGTGCATATTTTCTTTTGCCATTGTCTGTGTATTTCGCAATTGGCATATGTTAACAGTGTGATACCTGGGTCTGACACTCTGCCATTACTCCGATGTTATGTTTGGGAAAATGTAAAACATTTTTTTTGGTTTACATTGCCGTGGGCTTATGCTATGCCTGCACCACTTCGTGAATCGCTATATGCCTTCATTTGCATGGTGACACACCGCACATAGGTTTATTAGCATACCTACACCGGGGGCTGCGCAGATCTTGCGCACGCCGGTAGTGCACGTGGAATTGGATCGTACCTGAATCGCTCGGTGGCCATATTTGGCATTATAACGCCTACACTATGTGTGCGCCTGGCGCAAGGTTCATGAATCCCGGGGAATATCTATAACAGATTGTTTTGTTTTATTCAGACTTCCATTGCTGTTAAAATACACTGTATATAACGTTTTCAGAAAATCATGAACTATGTGGAAGTTGGGGTGTCCTCAGTCTTTATTTTCCTTAGTTTTTTCATCATCATCTTCTTCTTCCCCCGCCCTTCCTCCCAATGCCTGTCCCCCAAAATACTGAATAAAAACCACATTAGAAAAAAAAAAAAAAACAAGGTACCCACTTCTCTGGCCCATGTGAAGTTTCTGATTGGTTGGAATAAATGGATGAATCCAGTTAAGTCTTTTAATTTGTTTACCTGCAGTTTAAGTTTTTTTTCCCTGTAAATTTTGTTTTATCAGGGCCCACACAGTTACAAGATATGTATATTATGCAGTGACTTCACCTCTTGAAGGGAATCCCACTGCACTCAATCAGTGTGATACATTATCTTCCTTCATATGGGGATTGGATGGGTATTTACAAATTCACCCTTTGGCATGTCTGGCCCAGACCTCCTTGAAAAAGGAGGCACAGTCTAATGGTGGTTATTAGCATGGAGTAAATGGCCACAATGCTCACTTGCATTCTTTTTCTTATGATTCCTATAAGATGTGTCTCAGTGTCTGAAGACATGAAGATCCCTTCCCAGCAATGCGTCACATAGTTAAACTGCAATCTCACTCATCTGCCAGCTGCTATTTTTTCCAGTGATAATGTCTCTTATGAAAAACTGGTTCCATCTACTGCACAGTCCTCAGTGACCTTGCTATTGTACTTTCTTCCATACTATTATACAGAATCCTACATAGTTCTCATTGTGGATACATGATTATGAGAAGCAATCTGTTTCAGATTTGCGGATTAGTACATGCATGCAAATAGGGATGTGCTTATACACACCTTGCCAAATTCATATTTACTTATTTATTTATAGCTTATCTCATTAAGATGCATCTCATTGAGACTGAGATTTAAAAAAAAATGAACATGAAAAATTAGTGTTTTTTTTGTGGAATGAGGGCTTTGACTCTACCCTTCCTTAGTTATAACTACCTTTGAGGTCATTCATACTTACACTGAAGAAGGGGCCTGTTCACACTAAGCTGTATCTCAACTAGTTGAGTCTCTGATAGCTCGCCGCCCACCCTACATTATCCTTTGTAAACATCAAGTCACTGCAATAGATGCCACAGGACCATGTCAGACTTTTTTTTTATATGCATGAGCATCTGCAATACATATGCAGCACATGTGTATGCATGCTCACAGACATAGATCAATAGATAGGTACATGCATACAAAGACTGATAGACTAAACGGCTCACTGATTTAAATGGAACATATAATAATGACATTATGCAACTATAAAGATAAAAATAGGAAAACTTATGGAAATAATCAATGTCATTACACAGAAGTAGTAAAATAATATGTGCAAGAAGGAAAGCTATTTTTCTGCCAATGTGTGTGTGTATTTTAAAGATGACTGCTACCTTCATGTAGTTATTAGATTATAAGAGTTTAGAACAAATGTAATTTTCCTTCCAAATGTGAAAACTTACACATACACACACACACACACACACACACACACACACACACACACACACACACACACACACACACATGCACACACACACCTATTATGCAGGACTGTGAATAATATATAAATACCAGGAATGTCGTTGCTTAAAGGCTTGCATTACAATGGAACTTAAATGGATGTGCAAGACAATGACTGCAAATGAAATGAGATTTCCACCTAAATGAAAATGTATGTCTACAATTCAGCTTTATTAGCCCTCAGAAAAAAAATTGGATTCCTTGTAAATGGACCTTTTACAGCCATGCTGAGCTCAGCTATCATGCATAAAGCCTTGGTTTTGTCTTTCTACACCATTTGACAGAATCACAAGGCATGTTGAAGTACTTTGAGCTATAGTGCTTTGAATGCTATAGATGATAACTGCAGAAAGATCTACAAATATATGTTTGTGCACTGTGGAACACTGCAATGTGTACGTGCATAAAAATGGCACAAATTAATGGAAGCCTATTGCACTCTGCTCTTATGTAGTCTTGAAAGTAGGTATCTAAATGTAAGGTAGCATATTCCACAGCAGAGGAGTACAAGTGCCAGAAATGAATACAAAAGACAGAGAAAGCCAGAAGAAAAAAAAACTGATAGTTGGCTTTGATGGTGTATTTTGTTACAGCAATTATTTTCTGACATTGACTTGCCTTAATCTGATACCTGTCAGAAACACACTATCACAGTAGAGGAAGACATTTTGACCTCGACGGTAACATCAAAGGGTTTACATTATGGGTCATCTTAGGAGGTGTATCATATGCAGTCCTGCCAATGCAATAACATATGCAGGAAGCTGGTAGGAAGCATATGGAAGCTTATAGAAAATGCATGTGCTGTAAATGGAATGGTATGTTTTCTATGTCAGGGGTGTTCATTCGCTGTAAAGATTTTCTTTCTGTAATACCAGAAAAATATTCCAGTGTTTTCCTATAAACTCACTGCCACATGAAGAATATATGTATGTATATATAAATATATATATATATATATATATATATATATATATATATATATATATATAAATATATATATATATATATTGTGTGTGTGTGTGTGTATTATTTATATATAAAATTAGTTGTCTTGGTATATTATGATTAGTAATATATTATAGGTATTATTAGTATGTATGAGTATTAGTAGTAGTAGTAGTAGTAGTCATAGCCATAGTAGTAGTGGCAGTAGCAGTAGCAATAGTAGTAGTAGCAGTAGTTGTAGTAGTGCTTTTTTATTTATTTACGTATGTACGTATGTATGCATTTATTCATTGGAGTTTTGTAACAACATAGTTTCCATGGTCAAAACAGTTAACATTTTCAAGCACAACCCAGAAAGTACAGTTAGCAATCAGCAGTATAAACAGTTTAATAAGAATTGCATAAGGCAGGTTCAAAAAGTATATATATATATATATATATATATATATATATATATATATACAAAGGTTAGCTGGTTTCACAGTGCTCCAGATAATATGACATAGTGACCACAATGAGCTCACCTAGTCTTGAGGAAGAAAGCAGCCTGATTCAGCTTCACCACTGTCACATGGTAGAGGCTCAGAGAGTGGTGTAGCAGTACATGGATGACAGTGAAATAACAAACAGCACTTAGTGTAGCTGAGGGCCAGAGATATAATAGGAGAACTCACTCACAATATAGCCTAGCACTATATGCCCCTAGATTACCAAGAACATGGAGAAGATGGGTTAAGGTACAAATATCCCACCAACATGAATGACAGCCTACTGACAACTGTCTTTCACCCTAGGTTTGAAAACAGCCATGTGGGATGTAGGAAGATTCAAAAGGAATGACCATTCTTATAGGAGTTGGTGATGGTCAGCATGGAGGGAGAAGAAAAATATAAGGAAGGCATGGTTAAGAATGTAGAGTAATTATTAATTAAAACTCAAAGGTTGACAAAGGACAAGTGAAGAAAAGAGTAAACATTTACAGAGAACTGTACTTTAGAAGCACTGAATATATTTGTTTCCCTAACTTTAAGAAATAAGGACTGCTAAACAGTTTATAAAAAATTCCACATCCATCCATCCATCCATCCATCCATCCATCCATCCATCCATCCATCCATCCATCCATCCGTCTGTCCATTCAAACAAAAGTCCATCCATTCATGCATCTTTTTGTCCATCCATCCATTCAATAGTATAGCTAGGGCGGAGCAAAGATGGTATTCACCCCAGGTGCAAGATGCTAGGGGATGCAATTGGAAGATGCAAATCAATTGTTAGTACAATACTGGCATTCATTTCTGTGCCAGCATTTCTTAGTGCTGGTACAGAAATAATTTTCCATACTGCTTTTCTCTAAAATTGTTGCACTTTTAGCTTCAGTACTTTGTGTGTGATAAAAGCTGTGGCAAGCCCCTTACTAAATACATTTTCTATACCATCTCTATCCTGTCCAGGATGACAAGAAACTTAAGATTATCCTGGTGAGCAATGGGTGTAAGGCAGGGAAACAATCCTTGTATTTCCAAGTATGGGATACCAATCCATCTCAGGATGTGCACTCACACTCAGATAAATACAGAATTTAGTGCTATGGCTATTAGTAAACAAGAATGTGCATCATTTTGGGATAAGTATGTAGTTCCAAGAGGTTACTTGGGGATTAGTGCTCAAAGAGAAGATAAACTGAGGAAACCCTGAAGTGTTTAAATAATACCAAGCAATCATTTTTGCAACAAGGAGAAAGTACCAGTCAGAAAAATGTGTAGAACAGCTTCATGAAAGCTAGATTAGTGAAGGAGAATGACCAAGATTTATAAGCACTGCATACTATGTGGAAGGTCATTGCATAAATAAAAGGTCATATGAAGGTTAACCATAGTCAAAACAGAAGTGTGAGCAGCAACAAAACAAACTGCATGATACGGAGGGTACTGCTCATGAAAATAAAATGGATATGCCAGAGACACAAGTACAAAAAATCATAGCACAGTCCACAGAACATGTTCAGTATGTGTGAATAAGACATGGAAGGTGAGTGGGTATGCCATCAGTATGGACAACAGAAAGCAGAGTGTTGAATGGATTGCAATACTGCCATTAAAGCAAGTGTGCTTACCACTACCGAGCAAGTTGTTACAGTAGCACCAGTCCTGCACAAGAGTGCTCATGTATGTCCTTATTGGCACAATGTTATGCAGCTCCTGCACTAAAGATGAATGGCACAATAAAAGTCCTTGCGAACCATAATTAGTCTTCTCTATCAGCTATGTAAATGCAAGTACAATGTCCCATAAAGCACTCTTGCAGTTACCGCTAAGTCCATCCAGGCTACAAAGAACTTCCAAAGGCTCACTAAATATAGAAAAAGAATCTCATAGTCACCTGCAAGTCAATAACTTAAGTTCACTCCTGTAGTCTCTAGTGTCTAGTACAGAAACATATTTTAATATATGAAGGCATATGCAGAATAGGAACTACTGATGGGCAGATTGTATGGAATTACCAGATTGTGAGACATAACCAGCCTGAGGTATACCATACACATCACTACGCAAGCACATGGCATGGTGCCCACATCCATGTCAACAGGCTAGTTCACCAGTCTTCAGATATGGAGATGCTTTTACAACCAAAGTGATACAATAAGGGAAATCTGTGCCAAGCATCCTAAAGGCAACCATGACTCCTTTAATTAGTATTCTAATATAATATACCACACCTTTGAGAACAGCAACAAATGAAATGGTCACTTCATCTGTGAAACTAGCTACCCATGGGATATATGACTCCTCAACCTTTTCATAGGGCTAATACCTGCAGCAAAGTTGGCCTATAGTATCACCCACTGAAGAATGGAGAACTGGAGAACAAAAACTGCTATGTCCACATGTTATTTATTGACTTCAGCTCGGCTTCAACATGGTCGTCCCCAACATCTGATTGAGAAACTGGTCCATCTGGGTGTTAGCACTCCTTTATGCAACTGGATTCTGGACTTTCTTAATGACAGACCACGAAAGATATGCATAGGCAATAACACCTCGACAAGCATCACACTGAACACTGGAATACCTCAAGGATGTGTCCTGAGTCCCCTGCTGTTCACCATGCTGACACATGACTGCATCACTAGATACAACACAAACCACATTATTAAGTTTGCGGATGATACTGCAGTGGTGGGTCTCATCAGCAATGGTGATGAAAAAGCCTACAGAGAGGAGTTGAACCAACTTATCATCTGGTGTTACAACAACAACCTGGGTCTCAATGTGAATAAAACAAAGGAGATAATAGAAGACTTCAGGAAGAGATGCAAGGCTCATTCTCAACTCACAATCAAAGAAGAAACAGAGGAAAGGGTGAAGAGCACCAAATTCCTGGGGGTGCATATTGCTGAAAACTCGTCTTGGTCAGTAAACACTAATCACATTGTCAAGAAGACACAACAGCATCTATACTTTCAAAGAAGGCTGAGGAGAGCAAAACTACCACCTTCAGTTCTGACAACCTTCTACATGGGTACCATCAAAAGCATCCTGAGTAGTAATCTCTCTGTGTGGTATGGAAACTGTACAGTTTCAGATTGCAAATCTCTCCATTGGGTGGTGAAAGTAGCAGTGAGAATTATCAGGTCCACACTCCCATCTATACAGGACTTGCACTCTGCTCGGTGCCTCAGCAGAGCCAAGAAAATAGTCAAAGACTAAACTCATCCTGCCCATTGTCTGTTCTTGTGTTTGTCTTCAGGCAGGAGATAACGTAGCTTGTGTTGCAAAGCCACCAGATTTAAATTAAGCTTTTTTCCACAACCCATCAGACTTCTGAACTCCAGTAATAATATACACAATGCTGGTCATCCAGGTTTGGAGATGTAATGTTGAAGTAATTCACAGACATGCAATAACTCTATGAAAGTGCAATCTTATATGTTATGTGCAATATTATCTATGCCAACTTAACAGTCTGTGCAATATACCAAGTTAGCATTCCGTGCAATTTGAAATCTGTCTGATTTTGATCTGTGCAATATATTATCTGAGTAATATTTTTGGTACTAATGAAGACATGTAAGTGAAATAGTCTTGGTACATGTCATTGTACTTGTTACTGCATTGCATAAATGTCGTACTGTTGTTATTGTTGGATTAGCATTAGTGTATGTGTTATTGTTGTACTAATGTTAGTATCAGTATATGTTGTATGCACAGTAGGTTTGAAGCAAAGCAATTTCATTCAGTTGCACTATTGTGTGGTCTGTATGACAATAAAGTTAATTTTGACTGACTTTGACTATGAATATACAATATTGCTAAGTCTATCTCTGTACATCTAAAAATTGCTGCACAGATGTATGTACGATTCTGGGAGAATACTGCAAATTCAAACACTTAAGGCATGCATCATTTCTAAGAAAACTAACATGGAATGAGAGTGTGCAGTGTGAGTACAACCTCTACAGCACCACCAGCACCAGACATAGAAAATAGGACTGTCCACCTGTAAGGGAATCAGGACAACAAACTAGGCAGATGTGTGCCAAGTAAACCAAAAAGACACTAATGCAGTAGGCCTGAATAGACATTAAGTCCATAACTTAAGGATCCATACAACAGTATCTATAACATGTGTAAGAAAGAACAAAGAACAGTGATGGCATGCTGCAGGAAACCCATGTTAAACTGCAAAAGATATGATTAGTGCACTATTATACCCAAGGGAATAGGTTCCACTTTAAAATAAGTCACTATAATGTAAAATACATAACAGGATAGCTATGTCATTCTGTAGTGCTCCCTAACCTGACTTGCAGAAGAAGCAGTGCTTGCAGTGGCACTGATCTCTGTAGACTGCTACAATTTCATCACTCCATGGCCATGTCTAACAGTATATTTAACAGTGTTGGGTGATGTAACACATGTTCGTCATGCCAGGATGAGCTTGCAAGAGATATATCCTCGTCATCAACTGACAGGACTTTAGACAAGTTGTACCAACAGCTTTATTTACAATTACAAGGCCACTGTACAGCCACGGTGATAGAGTGGTAGCATTGTCGCCTCACAGCAAGAGGTTCTCCCCTTCGATTCTCAGCTGGAGCGCCTTCTGTGTGGAGCCTGCATGTCTTCCCCATGGTCGAGTGGTGTTCAAAAGACATGCGTGAATGGGCATGCCTTCATTGAAGGTTGGGCATTGAGCTGGCATCTCAGCACCATAAAAATCTACTGCCAATCATTAGTGGACTGGAGTTCCACTGTGGCAACCCCTAACCGGGAAAAGCCGAAAGAAGAACAAACAAGGCCACTGTGATGCCTGGTTCACTGCTAAATGGGATTCTACCTTACAATGACCTGAGACATGGCAGTACTTAAGCAGCTGACAATGCAAAATAACTCATGGCAGAACAATGGAAAATATGGAGGACCACTGCTGAGACCCACAAATAACATTTTGTTGTGCTGTAGCTTCTCAGCAAAATGGAAAGTGAAAGTATAGTAGTCAGTCTCACTCATGTTAAAATGTTAAATTCTATTTATTCATTTTCATTGGAGGCCTGGGGAGAAAAGCTCCAGATACAGTAAATTGCATAAGCATCCAATAGTAAAATATTCATACAAATGGAAAATATAATGACATTTGTATAGCAGATTGCAGGAAAAAGTTTACAATTAATATTACGCTAAGTCATTAAGATATAATGTAAAGGGAGGGAGAAAGAGAGAATCAGAGTTGATGGTAAAGGAATAAGGTGAGTATGGAGACAGAAAAGATAAGTTAATAAGAGTAGAGGAAAGTAGTGATTATAGAGGGGGATAATAAGTCTGTGAGAAGCAGACAGCTTATGATATAGGGTAAATGTTAAAGGTGTGATAGAAATGCAGGTAGAGCTGAGGACTGGAGGCAGGTATGAAATATTTTGTAGCACATGTGGGAGTAGATTGATAGGATGAAATACTGATATAAAGGAAGCTAAGGGTTAGTACTTTCACAGGAAATGGAAAGGTAGATATGATGGTTCTGAGAAGAGGGTTCAGTGTAGATAAGCACAAGAGCAAGACTGTTTGGAGATTTGAAGAGAGGTTCAGCCTGGATTAGCACATGAGCAGAGCAAGGTTAGGGATAGATTTTCCCACAGTTTGCGTTTAAAGGAAGGTAGGCTGAGTACGGATCTAATATCATCAGGTTAGGAATTTCATTTTTTTTTCTTTTTTTTTTTTTTTGCACCTGAATATGAGTAAAGAAAGGCTTTACAGTAGGATTTGTTAGGTTTGTGAGTCATTAGCAGTTGTTTGCTGAGTGAAGTGATCTGTTGGGGAGATAGTTATGGATGACAGAGTTAAGGACAGATTACTGGATTTCATAACAAATTATGGATAGTACTATGTTATAAACAACAAAGATAGTGTGGAAGCTCAAGTTTTTAGAAAGACAGGAGAGGAGTGCAGTGGTGGGACATATTTAGAGCTTGTTGCAAATTTAGCTATTTTGTTTTAATAGATTTCTAGTTTACTTTTTAGTGTGGACTAGAGGTTAGTAAGGGTTGGGGGTCCATATAGGAGTGATGGTAAAAGATATGTAGTTGCCAGTTTAGTTTTGGTTGAGAAGTTAAGAAATCCTTTGTGTCTATAGAATATTCCAAGTTTCTGGTAGTTTTTTTTTTATTAACATTGCTCTGTATATGGAGATCAAATTTGAGGTTATTATCTATTGTCATATCAAGATGTTTTGTATGGGAAACCAGTCTGATTTCTGTTCTGTTCAGTGAATAGATTTTAAAGTTATTTTTCTCAGAGTTAAAAGTTTTGGGAGTAAATAGCAAAAGCTTGGTTTTCTTAGGTTAAGTATAAGTTGGACAACGGTTAGGCAACTCTCAATGGAAGTGAAAGCTTCCTGTGTCATGGCTTGACGGTGAGGGGGGGATTCAGCAGCAGATTATTGTGGAATCATTTGCACACTGTGTGTAGATTGTTGATGAATATATAAAAAAAGGGGGACCAAGGATGGACCCTTGGGGAATGCCAGTATGATTAGTTACATCTGTTGAAAGTGAGCCTTGCCACCCAATTAGTTGTTGCCTGTTAGCTAGGTAACTGGTGAACCATGAAAATGTGGAAGATAAGAGGTTGAGGATGGATAGTTGCTGCAAGAGTTTGGGATAGGAAACAGCATCAAGGGCTTTGGCTAGATCAAAGAAAAGTGAAGAGACTAGTTTGCTAGAATCCCTAGCCTTGTTGACAATATCCATGAAAGATAATACGGCAGTATTTGCAATATAGGCAAGTCAAAATCTGTGCTGTGTGGAGGTTAGTATTTGATTTTGAAGGAGATATTAAGAAGTTTATGTACACATTTCTCAAGAAGTTTAGAAAGAGGGGTAAGTAAGTTCCTTCCTATGTGTAGTGGGATAACATGTGACTCTTTGATAAGACTGGAACATAGGATTCTTGAATGGCTCTATTTACAAGAATACTGATGGGGTAGACTATTGCCTCAGTTGTGAACCAAAGGTATTCAGTAGGAGGTTCATCAGCAGAGGTCGAACAGGGTTTGACTTTGAGCAGATGATTTTTGATAAAGATAGTAGGGACTAGTTGAAGGGAAAAGGGTGCAGTACCTTTGCAGCTTCAGTGATTAGGCAATTATGGGGTGGAGGAAGGATGTAAGTTATTGGTGGAGCATAGGGGATAAGATGTCTTAGGAGAGGTGACTGAGGAATGGTCAGGGGAAGATAAAGGTGTCTTTGTATGATTAGTAGTTACGTTGGAAATACTGTCAATAATGTGAGTATTGAACATGCTAGCTATTAGGTGTGGGGTCATATACTGGGAGGGACTGGGGTGTTGTATCCTGGCTTAAGAAGTGAGTTAATATATGACCAGAATTGTTTTTAGGATTATGTTTGTTATTGGTTTGAAAGAGTATATAGAATTTCTTTTTATCATTCAATATTTGTTTTTTGGCCTAATTTCTAAACTGCCTGCAGAATAGTAGATTATTGTTAGTTTTGTATGTTTGCTATTCTCTCCATGCATTATCTCTGTTAATCACAAACTGTTTACTTAGTTTTGATAGCTATAGGGAATGATTACTTTTTATTATTCATTGCAGACTGGAGCTAAATTATTAGGGGTATTTCAGAATGTTTCATTGAGGTGAGCTACTGCATCGTCTAAGGGATGGGATTTTAGTGAGGACCAGTTGTTGGTCTTTAAGATGAAAATGAATAAGCTATTGGTCAAAATGAGAAAGACTATGGGCTGTTTTATTGATATGTTCTTTAGTTCCATGGGATGTAGCTCTATTAGTATAGGCTAGCAGGTGGTCACTTGGGGTATCTGAAAATGTGTCAGCTTCTGTGAACTTGCTTGAGTCAGATGCCAGAATCCAGTCCAGGATGGCTCCTTGAGTTTTAGATTTAGTATATCTAGTAGGAAACGAGATGGGTTGAGTGAAACTAAATAATTTAATACCGTGGGTAGGGGCAGTCTAAAGTAAAGTTTTGCAGATTTATATTTATGTCAGCTAGTATTATATTTTCATACATAATAGTATTAGCTAACCAAGATAGTCTGTCTTGAATATTATTGCCTAAGGGTATGTAAGTTACGATGATGCATATGGTTTTGTTAATTTTTAGGAAATTGATAAGAATTTCTGCATTGGCAAATTTGGTAGGATATTGGGATATGGGGTAGTACTGTAGGAGTTAGGGTAGACTAAGGCTATACCACTACCTTTCTTATGTTGGCTTTAAGCTAGGTTTCAGTAGCAGCTAGTAAATTTGGAGTGTGGTGGGAAATCCAAGCATGAAGATATGGTATAGGTTCATAGGTTCATAGGCTAGTACTAGGCTATTGGCCCTGGGGCCTATACAAGCCCAGCCAAAAAGGTACCCTGGCTTTTGCAACCCAAGAAAATTATTTTCCTGTGCCACTGTTGAGCAGAGCCACAGAGGTGATCCCCAGGGTGAATTTCCTATTTCCCATCCAATCATCAAGATTTTTCTTGAAGAGTGCTAATGAGGAGCTTTGTTTTTTTTATTTTATTATAAATGCTACAAAAGTTACAAGTTCTAAGTTTTAGAGATTTGGAGGGGCTGAGCAAGTTAGTATAGAGGTGGACCCAGACTATGTGACCCAGACAGAGTGAGAGATTTTGGAAGTAGGAATAGTAGGTTCATAGGTAGGTACTAGGTTATCTGCCCAAGGGCATTTATAAGCCTAGCCAGAGTGTGTCGGCTTTCACCGCCCCATTGATTAATTAACTGTGCCTCTGTCAAGCAGAGCCAATGAAGTGTTCCAAGGGGTATATTTTCTTTTACCCATCCACTCGTCAAGGCTTCTCTTGAAGAGTGTTAGTGAGGGGCTCTGCCTAAGGTAGTTAGGAATTTTGTTCCAAAGCATGGGAAGTCTCTGTGACAGGAATTTATCCCTCCAGCATGTTCTATTTATTGTTGTGGCAAGGTTTAGCTCACTAGAGCGCGTGGCTCGCAGTGACTTGGATTTCTTTAGGTGGAGCATGTCCATCAATTCTGTGTTGGACATGGCTTTGTAAGTCAGGCAGAGATCACCTCTGAGTAAGCGATATGCCACTGAGTACAGTCGGAGTTTTTTCAGTCGGGCTGCATAGGACATATGTTTGAGGCCAGTAATCCTCTTGGTGAGGTGCTTTTGTGGTCTTTCCAGCTGTTGGAAGTGACTTGTGAGGTGCATCCCAAATGGGGCATTGTACTCTATGATGGGTCTGATGAGTGATGAGTAGAGGGGCACTATAACCTCTTTATTTCTAGATGTGAACCCCTTAGTAATTTGATGGGCCACATAGAAGGAGTTCCTAACAACTCTGGCAATATGATTGTCAAAGGAGAGATTACTATCTACCTGGGTCCCCAGATCTCTTATTACCTCTTCTGTATTAAGGGGGCTACCACCTATGTGGTAATTCGTGGGTGTTTTGTTTTTCCCAAACGGGATGACTATGCATTTTTTGGCATTTAGCTTGAGGCCATGACTTTGACACCAGGTGTCTGTCTCAGTAAGGCCTTTTTGAAGCATGTCCGTGTCAGCCGGAGAGTCGATTATGGCTCTCAGTTTGCAGTCATCGGCGAACTTGGTTAGCCATAGTCCTCCTGTGTTTGCCTGTACTTCTGAGAAATATATGCCAAATAGTAGGGGTCCCAAAACCGAGCCTTGCGGGACACCACTTGTGACTGGTTTAGAGTCGGACCTGGAGCCCGCTATTCTTACCATGTAAGTTCTGTCTGTAAGCCAGTTGGCAGCCCATCTTGTGATGTAGGGGTTTATGTTCAGACTGGTGAGTTTTTCTATAATACCTGAGTGAGGAATGGTGTCGAACACCTTGGTGAGATCAAGGTAGGCTGTGTGAATCACCTTTCCCTTGTCTATGGCCTTGGTGACTGTCTCAAAGATGTCAACCAGGTTTAGTAGGCATGATCTGCTCTTAACAAAGCTGAACTGGGTCGGGTCAAGTGTTTGGAGGTTCCCAATGTCTTTGTTAATGAGTTCCATGATGATGCGCTCCATAGCCTTGCAGACCAGGCTAGTCAGGCTTATGGGGCGATAGTTATCAGGGTCAGTTGTGGCCCCTCCTTTGTGGAGCAGAATAACTGTTGCTGTGTGCCATTCTATGGGCACGTAGCCTGTGGAGAGGCTAAGGATGAACAGCGTGTTTAGGTGGGGGGTTAGTTCATGCAAGATGCAGCCTGGGACACCATCTGACCCACTGATGCTGTATTTTTGGCTTTTGAAAGGGCTGTTTTCACCTGTGCTTCTGTGATTTCCAGGACACTACACTTTTCCGGTATTGTTGTGGGCTGTTTTGAAGGTGAGAGGGAGGTGAAGTTTGCACTGAATCTATCTGCCAGGATGTTGGCAATATCAGTAGGTTCTGTATATTTTGTGCTATTTTGTAGTAGCTCAGAGCATATCTGTGAGTTGCCACTTAGATTCTTGACATAGCTAAAGAAGGCTTTGTGGCTATCTTTCAAATCCTTGGCTATTTTTCTTTCGAAGTTAGCCTTGGATGATTTTATGAGGGACCTTAGTTTCTTACCGATACTGATCAGGGATGTCTTTCCTTCTTGGGATTTGCTTTTTTTCTGAACTAGTTTCCTCCTTCTGTTGCATAACCTGTTAATGGCAGGGGTCCACCAGACTGGTTTCCTTCTCTTAGGGGAGTGAGTCTTGGTTTTGCTAGGGATGGCATGATCCATGCATCCTTGTAGGTGCTCATAGAGTGCAATTGTAAAGGATTCTGCATCTTGGGCAGTGTTATTCTTTAGCGTGGGGGCTGTGAAACTTACCACCTCTGCCTTAAGTAAGGTGAAGGTTGCTTTAGAAAATATTTTCACTGTGGTTTCTTTGGTTGGGGGTGGTGGTGGGGTGTGGACATCCAGGGTGATTAGTTTATGGTCTGATCTAACCAGTGGCGGGTTGACCTCTGGTACGGAACACCTGTTGCCCATGTTGGTGATGACCAGGTCCAATAT
Source organism: Protopterus annectens (assembly GCF_019279795.1). NCBI lineage: Eukaryota > Metazoa > Chordata > Ceratodontiformes > Protopteridae > Protopterus > Protopterus annectens. The sequence goes on along the minus strand of NC_056725.1, from coordinate 1,975,609,281 downwards.
GTTGTGGCCTCTGGTAGGGGAGTTTGCCAGCTGATCCAAGGCATTTGAGTTGATAAATTCCAGGAAGCGCTGAGCCTGGGAGTTTCTACTCAAGCAGTTTCCCAGTTAATGGTAGGGTAATTGAAATTGCCCAATATCAGGGTGTTTGGTAGGACCTTTATGTTTTCCAGTGTCTCCAGAAAGGTGGAGTGGTGGTCCTGGATCATGGAGGGTGATCTGTAGCAGGCCACAATTTGCATTGCAGATTTGCCCGATATTAGTTGCACATGGATGATCTCAGAGGTATCATGCTGCGCCACTAACCTGGAGGTGTGGGTATCCTTGATGAATATGGATACACCCCCTCCTTTTGTGTTTCAGTCCGTGTTCTGTGACCGAAATGTGTGGTATGTGTTGTAGCCCAGTAGTGCTGGAGTGCTCTCTGGAGCCTTGAACCAGGTTTCAGTTACTGCACAGATATCGATGTTCTCCATAATTAGGAGTGCTTCGAGCACATGCATTTTGAGATTTAAACTCCTGGCATTGAGTAGCATAACCCTCATTTTTTTTACTTGTGCTGTTTACGGTGGTGGGTTTGAATTTTGAGCCTTGCCTAAAAAAGGCACTATGGGGGCAGCAAGAGCCTTGGCCAGTATTCAAAAGCCAAGGGGTGATAGGTGCAAGCCGTCTCTTGTGAAGCAACGCAGCTTGTTGAGCATGTCATCCCAGGCTGACAGACACTGGATCCCCTTTGAATGATACCAGAAGCTTAGCCAGTTGTTGAAATTGATAATTGTTTCTTTATACTGAGGTATAATTCTTGGTGAGGGCAGGATGCTACTCAGGGTCAGGGTCATACTTGCCTGGGCCACATGATCAGAGAGCTCTTCCATGTCTCTTTTCATGTAGTCCAGGGAGGTACATCTCAGGTCATTCACACCAACATGAACAATGACAGAGTCATATTTGTACTTATTCTGGAGTGACCTGACTGCTTGTGTTATGTGGTGGATTCTGGCTCCCGATAAGCTGCTAACAGTAACAAATTGTCTATTCATGAATAAAGGATTTCATTTATGAATTTATGGAAGAGAACTTTTATTTCTCCGGGTGCTGAATCTTGCAGTGTTTTTGTTTGTATTTGCTTCCTTGCTTGACTGGAAGATTCTACTGGGACTTTTCGGTATTTCTATACAAATCTTCTTGCTTTTTTGGTTTACCGGAGGTTCCACACCATGGAGGGACTATCGATAGATCTTGACTACAACCCTGTGGTAAGGGATAATCAGCGTATTTGGGAAAATCTCATTTTTCATCGAGGCAGCCCCCTTTTGACCTTGGACTTACAGGTACAAACTGATGCACCATTATCTTCAAGTAACACTGATAATTTGACTGAATTCAATACTTTACTGAAGCAATTAGAAAATGATATGTTCAGACTGCAATGGTACTCCTGGCAATGGAGACATTTAGAGGCTTGCATACACTTTAAGATCATACCGCGAGGTATGCGAGTGTTATGTATGCCCACATATGGTGAACAGCACCCTATATTACTTAAAAAATGGCAGGATCTGAACATTAATCTTGGTTTCAGTTATATTAATTTGCTACTTGAATATTTCTCTCCAGTTGAATTGGAACTACAGAAAAAGGTAGAGGCACTTCGTGTAGACATATATGAACGCTTTACTTCCAACTTTCATATCAGGAAGTTAGAAAGCGTTCAGTCTCAGATAAACATTTACAGTGAGAAGCTTAAATTGATTAAGCAACGGAAATTGTGTAGGGATCACAATGACTTTGCTTTGGGTAACATCTTCGTTTGGCCGAGGACGCAATATGGTGCACATTCCAACGTAACCATGACTACGGTGGTAGGGGCGCATGATGTCATCACGCCAAGTAACCCTGTGTTGGAACGGCCTAATCGGAATAATGAGCGTTGTGAGGCTGAAAGCAATTCTGGCATTGCTTCTACTGATAAATCTTCGTCTAATGGTTCCATCGCATTAAATGTTAATGCAGACACTTATACACCACCGCCAAATCAACAGGCACCTGGAGGGGCTTTTAAAGATATGGAACCTGCTGTTCGTCCTAAGGTTGTCAATCCAGAAGAAAAACATTTTTTACCATACCCTATAAAACAAACTAACTATGTGAGAGGTCGTTCATTGAGCAAAGGTCCGAGGAAAAGAAAATTTTCGGAAGAGAGGTATGGACAGAGGAAAAATATAAGGAATTAAACTCTTTAGTATTTAATTTTTCTAGTCATATTGTTAATGAAACTGACATAGCTGTTTTAAACAAGGGACTGGGTTTCATACCATCACAACCCAGCAAAATTGGTGACATGCTAACTGATTTGCGATTGTTTGGTCGTTTGGTTGCACTGAAAATATATTTCAACAATAATGTAATGTCGCTAGATAGTGGATATTCACAAAGATTAAAAAAGAAAGATAGTTTCATCCCTCCCTTACTGAATAGTGTTGATTGTTTCATTAAATTATGTGAATGTGATTTCTACAGATATTATTCAGTGGGTGATAGGAAGAAAAATAGGTTTTATAATATGACATGTTTGGAAGTTGCTTCACTAACAAAACTGAGAGAAGACACCACGCTTACTATAAAACCAGCTGATAAAGGGGGGGGGGGGCGTAGTACTTATGAATATGCCTGATTATAACAAGAGCATGAATATGTTATTGAGAGATACCAGTACTTATCGTGTTCTGACGACTACTGACATGACACAGATTATACACAATGTACATGACAACATTTACGATCTTTTAATGTGCAGGCAAATTGACAAAGAAACTTATGACTTTTTGAATATTGAATTACCATTGATTCCTTGTATGAAAGGATTACCAAAGGTACACAAGAAAGTATCCCCACTTCCAATGCGACCTATAGTTTCAGGCAGGGGTTGGGTTACCTCAAATATATCTGTGTATTTAGAATCAATGTTAAGACCTATAGCTGACTCTATCCCGTCCATTCTTAAGGATACCTACCATTTATTGAATGATATTAAGCAGTTAAACTATGATCTTAGAGCAGGACAATGCATATTGGTAACCTTTGATGTCAAGAATCTCTTCACCAGTATACCCAATGGATATGGTATGCAAGCCATGAGGGAAGTACTGAACAATGACACTGATTTTAGTATAGATGAACAGATCTTATTATGCCATCTGTTAGAGATGGTTCTTGAAAATAATGTATTTATGTTTGCTCACAATTATTATTTACAGCAATGGGGTGTTGCCATGGGCACCCCCGTTGCCAATACTTATGCAAACCTCGTAGTTTTTAATTGGGAGAAGAATAACTTGTTCAATAATAATACTTATCAGAAGAAGGTCAAAATGTATAAAAGATTTGTAGATGATGTTCTGATTCTCTGGGAAGGGACCCATGATGAATTCAAAGACTTTTTAGCATATTTAGAATCCACAACCGAATTTTTAAGATTCACTATGGAAAGGTCATATACCACCATTAGTTTTTTGGACATTAATCTCACTATTACTGATGAGAATTGTCTAGAATCTACTTTATATAGAAAATCCTGTTGGAAAAATACGTTACTGTGCTACAATAGTATGCACCCCAGGCATGTCTTCCCGGGCATCATAAAGAGCCAATACATCAGGTTAAAAAGGCTATGTGAAAATAAGGATGTATTAGATAGGGAAGCAGAGGCTATGGAAAATTTGTTTTTAGCCAGAGGATACAATAAGAAATTAGTACATAGTATTAAGAAGGATGTCTTAAATGAGAAAGATTGTAGAGAAGATTTACATGAACATCACAAAACTGAAATTGACTATTTTAATGGTAACAGCTATAAACCAACTAAGAAAGACAATAGAGTTTCTTATACCATGCAGTTTACAAATGATAATTTTGACTTGAAAAACATCATAATATATAACTGGAAAGTCTTAATTATGGATGAGGCAGTCAGAAATATTGTGGGTGAGAAACCAAAATTTACCTATAGGAACTCCCCAAATCTCAAGCAGCTGTTGTGTTTCAAAGAAAATAAAGCTGTATCTCATGGACAAGAATATATTAAGAATGTGGGCAGCTTTCCATGTAGGAAGTGTAAGATGTGTCAACACATTACTGAGATACAGATATATAGACACCCTAAATTAAATATTGTTTTTACACCTAGATTCTATGCAACATGTGATTCTATGAATTTAATACACTTAGCAACGTGCACAAAATGTGATGCTTTCTATGTTGGGATGACCAAAAGAAAATTTAAACAGAGAATCTATAATCATGTCTATGACATAAAGAAAAATAATGAACTTAATGCCTTGGCTAGACATGTTAATGAATATAGAGAGCATGGCTTTAAGTTCAGGGTACTTCAGTTGGTGGATTTAAATAAAAGATGGGGTGATAATATGAATATTTTAGCTAATATTGAGTTGACATGGATTTTTAGACTAGGAGCACATTTGTATCCAGGACTAAATCAAAGCATTTGCATTAAACCTGTCTTGGCTGGTAGGTTGTATAGATAAGGAATCAAGATATCATGTGTTTATTGATTCACTTATTCATCCATCTATTTATTTATTCATCTATTTATTTATTCATTTACTTACTTACATATGTAATAGTATATTTATATTTATATATATTATTTAATATATTTTCAACATTAATAATTGTTTTAAATCTATAGACATTTTGTAATAATATTTAATTATTTATATTTTTACATATTTATTTGTATATGTTGAGAATGAATTAATAAATAAATATATATATATATATATATATATATATATATATATATATATATATATATAATTTTAGATATAGTTCAAATGCAATTTGATTATGTATAATTTTTGACAATATATATATGTGCTATATAAAACAAGTTTGCCTCGGAGGGTTTTAGAATGCATTTACTACCTTTTCTGGTTAGAGTTTTATACTGAACTCTATGTTTCTTTAAAGAAGTTTTTAAATGATTGATTGAGTGATTGTTTGAGTTTTAATTGTTTGAATGCACTTGACTTGCTATATATACTTTCAGTGAACTACAATTATATGTTAAGATCTGATGAAGCGCACTTTGGTGCGTGAAAGCGCTTGTCTATTCATGAATAAAGGATTTCGTTTATGAATTTATGGAAGAGAACTTTTATTTCTCCGGGTGCTGAATCTTGCAGTGTTTTTGTTTGTATCTGCTAACAGTAACCTTCTCCTTGTCCAGCCTAGTGAGTGGGGCGTCAGTGTGCCTGACTATTGAGTCACCTATTACTAGTGTGTTAGGTATGTTATTTCACCTTAAGGGCTGTGATTGTGTGGCACATTGATTTTGTGTTTTATGTGTTGTCTGGTTTGTGATGGGAGGTGCAGGTTTTGTGGGTGTCTGCTTTGGAGCTCTCTGATGCTTTTGCAGGTTTTTATTTAGAGCCTCCGAGTATGATTTAGTGTATTTATGTGCATTTTTTTGTCAGTGCTGGTTTAGTAGGTCTGTGTAAGGCTAGAGGTGTGGTGCAAGTGTTAACCTTCTCCTCATAACTGTCTGTTCCAGCCTTGGGTGGAGAGACCTTAGCCTCCAGTTTGGCTGTATAATTGCATCTCTCACATATGTTAGTGTTTTGTGGTAGGAGGAGGGGGCTGTCTGTGTACATGAGGCAGTTGTAACATTGCCTCAGGATACCCAGATTCACCAGCTGGACTGGAGAGTACACCTGAAGTTGCCCTTTGGTCATGCCCGAATAGTAGGGTGAGCTGCTTAGTCGCTTGGTTGGTGAGGGGTGGATAAAGAGCCTTGCCCTGCTGGGCAGTCAAGTGTCAGGATATATTAGTGCTTGCTATTAGGTCTGAGCAAGTGCTGGACTGTAGGATGCTTTTTGAGTGCTTAGGTTGAGAGTTAGACTAGTTTCAAGTGAAAAACTGAAGAGGAGACTTAGTGGAGCCGGGAATAATTTAACTCTAGCTAACCGGTGCTGCCCAGCACACAAAGCCGTGCAAACACGGTTTTTAAACTACTAACCTCTGGGCTGGAACCACTCCTCCAGGGACAGATGGATGCTCAAAGTTCCCCTCTCTCACAGGTGAACAGAGAAACTTCCCTCTATCCAAGTAAGGTATGGGCAACTCAGAAACTTGTAACACAGCCCTGAATTCAGCACTAGCCTGAAAACTGGACTATACTAGCTTAGAAAGGCAGGAAACAAGAATTGTTTTTTTTTAAAAGATGAGGGAAAAACAGTAAAAAGTACACTTAAAACAGCTTTAAATGACTACAAGTGATCAGAAAAGGCTATTGCACTTTAGTGTGTAGCCTACAACAGTTAAACAATTTATTTAAACAAAAAACAACTTTTAAAAAGTGCAGGCAGTCAAATAAATGCAATATGTGAAAAAAAACAAGCTTTTAAATCACAATAAGTGCTGGAAAATCAGCGTTTAGGTGGAAAACAGTTAAGTACAGCAAGAAAATACAGAAAACATACTCAATCACTCCAAAGTCTCTCTTTTAAGCTAGAAGGCTTGTATCAGTTTAAGGCTTTCTAGTGCTTTCCAGTAGGTTAGTTACAAGAAAGATGGGAAACAAGCGCAGATGTGGTCTTTTAAACCAGAAAGTTGAAAGAGATGGACAACTTCCCGAATGATCAATAAACTATAATTCCTGGGCCAAGAACCACTCCTCTTGTGTAAGACAGGCTACCTAGTTCTTACCACTCCCACTGATAAGCTAGAAGACTGCACTCCAACACAAAGGCTTGGGGGGCTCAGAAGCTTACAAACAGTCCTGGATACAGCAAATCTGTCCCTGGACTAGACTAGTTATGGGAAAAATGGGGATCAAGCACAAACACGGGCTTTCAAACCAGAAAGTTGAGAGAGATGGAAAAAACTGCCCAAACGGCCAATAAACTACAATTTCTGGGCCAGAACCACTCCTCTTGTGGTAGATAGGCTACCTAGTGCTTAATACTCCCACTGATAAGCTAGAAGGCTTCCCTCCAACACAGAAAGGCTTGCGGGGCTCAGAAGCTTACCAACAGTCCTGGATACAGCAACTCTCTATCTGGACTAGGCTAGTAACAGGAAAGGTGAGAAACAGCGCAAGTGCGGCTTTTAAACCAGAAAGTTGAAAGAGATGGGAAAAAACTGCCCAAACGGCCAGTAGCTACAATTTCTAGGCCAGGAACCACTCCTCTTGTGGTGGATAGGTTACCTAATGCTTACCACTCCCACTGATAAGCTAGAAGGATTCTCTCCAACACAGAAAGACTTGGGGAGCTCGGAAGCTTGCAAACAGTCCTGGATACAGCAAATCTGTACCTGGACTAGACTAGTTACAGGAAAGGTGGGGAATAAGCGCAAATGCAGGCTTTTAAGCCAGCAAGTTGAAAGAGATGGAAAACTGCCTAAACGGCCAATAAACTACAATTTATGGGCCAAAACCCACTCTTCCCATGGTAGATAAGCTACCTGATGCTTGCCACTCCCACTGATAAGCTAGAAGGCTTCCCTCCAACACAGAAAGGCTTGGGGGCTCTGGAGCTTACCAACAGTCCTGAATACAGCAAGTCTGTATCTGGACTAGACAAGTTACAGGAAAGGCAGGAAACAAGCTAGAAAAATTTTTTTTTTTACAGAAAAGCAGCGAAAACAGCAGTAAATACAATTCAAATGCAGTGCAGGCTAGCACACGTGTATCAATATTACGGCAAATACAGTTTAATTAAATGCAATTACATTAATAAATGACGAAAAAAAACAAGTGCAGAAGGCATTAAATTAGAAGGCTACTAACAAGCAGCAATAAGTGCAGACTAAGAACAACTGAACAGATAACAGCACGCAGAACAGCAACTAAGACAGTTACAGTAAAAGCAGCTGAATATATATATATATGTATATATATATATATATATATATATATATATATATATATATATATATATATATATATATATATATATATTTTTTTTTTTTTTGGGGGGGGGGGCACAGCAGGATTAAGAGGCTACATGGGTTGTCCTTCTCAAATGCTCTCTTTGTACACAATAGGAGTGCCTGATATCAGAATATGATCTCACTGCACTCAGTTGAGTGAACAAATGAGATGGGCCCAGAAGGAGTATTCAAATACAAACTTACAAGAGGGGCAGACTGTTTCAAAGCCACCAAGAAGACAAGAACAGGGAGGGTGGGTGGTAGAAACACAGTGGAGACAACAAGAGGCAGAAACAATACAGCACCATAGAAATAATAGGCAAGTGTATAAATACAGCACAGTGCAAATTGAGTTGCAAAAAATGCACTTAACAGTTTGGAATAGATTTCAATTCTGCAGCTCACAGCAAATCTATCAGCTTTCCAGCAGTTCACAGAAATGTGTAGTATTTGAAGAAAATGGAGTTTTATTTTGTGACTGGGGAAGACTATATGGAGAATTTTCAACTTACAGTAGAGAAGAGGGCTAATGTGAATTAGTCTGGGAGATATGTCATGATAGCTATTAGCAGAGTTTAGATTAATAGTAATGGAAGCGGTGGCTGATGTCTGTATTAATATCATTGGAAAGTGTAGGGATGAAAGATAAGCTAGGAAAAGGAGAGTTAGGCTGAGAAAGTAAAAGAATAGCGTATGTAGTATGAGATGAACTAGAAAAATAGTATTAGAATAGAGGGGGTGTGCTGGAGTGCAGGGGAGTGGCAAGAGAGTAAGGTGGCAGTACTTTATTGGCTAATTAAGGGATGGAGAGCATTGGTGGGTATGTCACTTAACTGTGGGTTAAATGGAGTATAAATGTAGATGTAGTGGGAGTGGTTGGTAATTTAGGGTAGGGTAGGGAGTGGAGTGAGCCCAAGCATAACAAATTCCACACAGCAAAGGAAAAGAAAATATGCTTTGGAAACAAACAGTTGAGTTAGAAAAATCTGAGTGGATGTGGAGAAAAGAATAAGGATGGTAAGAGTACATAAAGACAATACTAGTAACAGTACTGTAGGCAGTAGAGTCCATGCAGGGACAAGATGGAAAGAGATATAGGGAATATTGGCAAAACTGATAAAAGGGAGTAGTGGTATATAAAGAAAAAAGTGAGTGATAGCTTGTAGGGAAGGTAGAGAGTTATTGGCGGAAGCTACATCCTCAGTCTGGATGATGTCTGCAGAAAGAGAGAGAGATGCAGAATAAGTAAAGTTCTATATTTTATTTATCCTCACACAATAGTAACAGCAGCTAACTTCAATATACAAATTACTAAGATAAGAATTAATTTACATAAATCCACTAAAAGAAAGCGCTGTAAACACTATAAACCACCAAAAACAGCTGAACCAGTCCAGAATACCTCCACCACACGGTAAAGCTCACAATAAGGTACCACAGATTTCAAGCCAAGATTTATTTAATGTCACAATCAGTTGGCAAATACACATTTTCGTTGGTAAAATGACTTCTTCAGATAAAACCATGTGCAAAAGCCATTTGTTTGGGGGAACTTCTGGGACCCCCAGTCTACATTTGAGGAAATCCAGCACATTTAACCCTCCATTACACCCTCAACTTAAGAACTTGGAATTTAGGATTGAGCAGCAATTTAGAAAGGAACTTGGCAAGGCAAAGTATGTGGCTAACTTAAGTCAAGAAGAAAGCTCATTACTGTATGACCTAAGTCACGAATTTTCCCTGAGGGTTATGGAACCAGACAAGGGTGGGGGGATGGTCTTGATGGATCAGAACTTGTATGAAGCTAAAATGTACAACCTTTTACATGATTACACTAAATATACATCGGCCTCTATTCACGAAATAAATTTATCATATAAAAAGATTGATTTGGCCATTAAAGACCTGGTAGACCAGGAAGTCATTGAAATGGATATTTTTGCTTATCTTAACAACACTGATCCAAGAGTACCCACAATGTTTGGAGTGCCCAAGATTCACAAAAAATTATCAGACCTGCCCTTGAGACCTATTGTAGCGGCACAAGGGTCCAAAACCCACAATATTTCCAAATTTCTGGACTGGAAATTGAAGGAACTATGGGGGAGACAGGATTATATCCTCAAGGATTCATGGGCCTTTCTCCGTAATGTGAACACTAACCTTTTTAGAACTGAAGTAACATTCCTCACTATAGATGTGGTAGATCTTTTTACAGTTATTCCATCGGATATAGGGTTAGAATGGACGGAGGAGGCCCTATGGGCATGCCCAGATGTAACCAACAATGATGTTCACATGGTAATTGAACTCCTGGGACTAGTATTACACAATAATTTTCTCTTTTTTTCCAGAGAATATTTCCAGCAGATCTCTGGTGTCTCCATGGGTGTCAATTGTGCTCCTACATATGCTGACATTGTATTGTCCATATGGGAAAAGTAATTCGTTCTCAATAGCGAATTTTCCATCTATTGGAATTACTATTGCAGGTTCCTGGATGATATTTGTATTTTTTGGAATGGGCCGGCTGATCGTATTGATGATTTTATTAACTACATAAACAATTCTACTACATTCTTAAAATTTACATATCAAGCATCCTATAACAGTGTCAACTACTTGGATGTGACCCTCACAAAGGATGGTGATGGGGTCAAGTCCTGTATATACAGGAAACCCACATTTTCCAATAGTTACATTCACTATCAGAGTTCACACCCTAGATTCCAGAAAAGAGGAATTTTGAAAGGACAGTATGTAAGGGTTTCACGAATGACCTCGGAAGATCAACAATTTAGAGATGAGTGTGACAATTTAACATCTTTATTTTTGGAAAGGGGGTACCCTATTCGCTTGATCCAATCAGTCCGGGAAGAAGTTGAGGCAGCTCGACCTACTAGATTTAGTCCCATCTTAGGTAGGGGCACTGGAGAAGTTGATGGCCAAATGCAGGGGGAAACGGTAGGTTTATTTTCTAGTAATTTAGCTTTTATAACAGATTATAGTGCTAAAGCAGCACATATTAGGAAAATTGTAGAGAAGGAATGGCAGTCATTCCAGGACTTTACAGATTTGAGTCACCTTAAGGGTAAAAATTTGAAAACGGTTTTCAGGAGAGGATACAACATCAAAAGGGTGTTGGAACATAATGATCAACCAGTATGGTCTCATCGCATAAGAAAAGGGACCTACAAATGTGGTTATTGCTCTTTATGTAAACACATAGTGCATGACGACCACGTGTACCTAGAAAGCAGGAATAGAGACATAAAAGCCTTAGAATACTCAAATTGTTTATCCACTGGGGTAGTTTATTTGGCTGTTTGTCAGTCTTGTCAGGCCTTTTACATCGGTAAAACCGAAAGACAGCTAAAGCGCCGTATATATGAACACCAATACGACATGACCAAACTTAATAGCAATAATGCATTGTATAGGCACTCACTTGAGTGTGAGGGAGCTAGGTATTTGTTTTTTGTGTTGGAAACTGTCCCTAGGGATATCAGGGGAGGACCCTGGGAAGCTAATCTTGCTCATAGAGAGACCTTTTGGCAGATTCTTTTAGAATCCAACAAATTTCCCGGTCTTAATGACTCCATTTCTATTGCCCCCTGCCTTAAAATGAAGGCAGGGCGCATATAATTCAGCGTGTGTGTACTATGCATACCAAGAATAACCCCTTATTTATTTATTTTTTTATATGAAAACCAAACACACTAGTTGATTTAACACACAATTGCACAGTATATTACATTATTTTACTTATTTAAGGTTGCTAACTAGTAGTTGTATGTAATAATTTATATGTACACAAGTTGTACTTATATTTTATGTGATTTTTACAGAACATTGTTTAAGACAACATGTTACTATTTCATTCTTTTATTATCTTGTAGTTTTAATTTTGTAGTACAGAGTAATTATTTAATTATATGATTGTTTGATTGTGCTACATCTTAATTGATTGCTATGAAGTGTATTTAAAGAGTGGCTTTTGCACATGGTTTTATCTGAAGAAGTCGTTTTACCGACGAAAACGTGTATTTGCCAACTGATTTTGATGTTAAATAAATCTTGGCTTGAAATCTGTGGTACCTTATTGTGAGCTTTACCATGTGGTGGAGGTATTCTGGACTGGTTCAGCTGTTTTTGGTAATTAATTTACATACCAAGTGGTGGTAGACAGAGAGGGTGTTTCCCTCGGTCAACTGCCAGGCTATAGGCCACAGCTTCCAAGACTAGTGTGTGGACATTTACTTTAATGGGCAGAGGTGGACCCCTAGGCTTAGTGTTGCTTGCAAATTACTGATATAAGGATCCATGTACAGATCGATGCCAGAAATAGGTGCTCTAACTAGCAAAGTGGAGGTAGAGAGAGAGTAGATGTTTCCCTTGGTTAACTGCTTGGATTCAAGTCGGAACTTCCAAGGCTGGTGTGAGGTCAGTTACTTTAAGGGACAGAGGTTGCTTTGGGGATGCAGATCAAAGATTGTAGTGCTAAGAAAATGCACAGTGACTTGGAAAAGCTGGTGGACTATGGAGGGAGCTATAGGATGGCCAAAAAGATAATCAAAAACCTGACATAGTCTAGGAAATTATGTCAGCAGTGACATGGGAACAATCTGGCTGTGCTAAAGGTGCACATGTCATTCACTGGGATTTCTAGATCCTCAAAGAATAGGAACATGAGATCCAGGATGAAATAAAATGACATAGTTTATTATTAGATCAGCACTCACAACAAATATCAATTTGTAGGAGGCAGTGGTAACTCTCCAGGTGATGCAAAGTAACAGAAAAAAAAAACAGGTCAGGAAAGAGCTAAGCAAGTATGTTTTTCATTTACTCATGCACAAGATCACTGGTTGTATTTTTCTAACTGCAGCTTTGCTAGGATTGTGTTTGCATGTGTCTGTTTTTAAAATATATTTCACTGCATGGTGATTGCACTGATTTGTACTTATTTGGATCATAATGAGCCAAAGAAAGAATGGAACAAAATGAGCTTCAAAGTTTATTATGCTCTTTTTAAGCACAAAAAAAATCTGGTGTGGGGAGACCACAGGGTACAAAAAGTTGTTTATGCATTTTAGGTTTACATTTGTTCCACTTGTTTTAGTCACAAGTAGTTTAATTTTCTTTCTCATGCTGCTATTCATTGTAGACATACTCATTATAATTCTACTATATCATTTGGACTCTGTAAGTGTGGTTTGCTTGCCAGAGGGTCATTGAGATTTCCTGCAGACTGAGCGAACTTTGAGAACAGAGTGCTTTAGGGAAATATATATTATAGTGTAGTGCACAGGGTCTGTTTTTCTGGATATCCATGTAGTGAAGAACACATTGACAGGCTTCTCAAAATTAAGCTTCATGACCATAGAGTGAATGTACAAGTGATAAGATGGGTGAGCAAGAAGGAGATAGATGATGACTGAGTAGCATTGTGTTTTTTGTCTAGCAGCTTTATATCTGGAGCAAAATCAGTGGTGGCAAAAGTTTTATAAAGTTCTGTGAAGACAGGTGGCATTTGTGACAAAAAATTATGTAATAGTCTGGTGTGTAATCTGTCAGAGGGTGCTTTAGCCAGACTTCAAGTGCTGAGACAGGGGAAGAGAAAGTGGGAGAGAGACACACAGACAGACAAGAGAGAGACAGACAGACAAGGAGAAAGAGAGACACACAGACAGATGGGTGCAGCACGGAAATGGCCATGGATATTGTAGATCTGTTAGCAGAGGGGAAGGAATAAGTTTTGGGAGGGAAGTAAGGATGTAGAGGTCCACTGTCAGACAGACTGACAGTGACTAACAGACTGAGGTGCTCAGCCTGCATAGAGCACAGGAGAAGGGTCATCTGATGGGAGAATTATGGGTAAATCTAAGTTTCTGCTTGCTTTTTAGCCAGCTTACCATTGAAAATAAAAAGGTGAAAGACTGAGTCACTGCAACATCCTGTATTTCTGTATCCATAACTGTAAGATGACAATAACTATAGGTTTCACTGGTGCTCTATTTCATAAGGTCCTTCACTGTCTGAATTGTTCTCTGTCACTATATCCTGCTGAATTAAAGTAACCTGGATTTGTAGTCATGTGCTTAAAGTTCCACGTTTGTTTGAACTTTTTAAACTATTAACTTGTATATTGTGGACCACTGTTTGATATGACAATATCCAGGCATGCCTTGCCTTGAAAATATGGGCTTTAGTGCAGTTATTACATCAGTGCTTACAGTACTGACAAATTTATCAGTTAAAAGTACATGCAATAATAATACGCAAATATTAAATGCACTGCTTCTTTGAAATTAAATAGACCTGTGCTGACTCTGCTCCCCTGCCTTTATGGGATTGTATAGATCAACATTTGAGTAAGCTATGAGCTGCACATTATTACAGTTTTATGCCCCTTGTTCTATCTGTGATAACATCCTTGGGTAATATGTCTTTAGCTCTTGCGTTACTTTTCACCGTTCCACGATATTAGTCATGGTTAGTCTCAGCTATGAGGCATCTTAACTACTTAGATGTTTTGTTAGCATTGAATATTAAATCCTGGACACAAAACATTTCTTCTTTGAATAACTAAAAGTAGATTTCCTATCTGACTAATGCTATTTACAGTTACTAGCTACTCACTGTAATTATTTTCAGTTACCCCATTTCCAAGTCAACATCTCTTAAATACTTGTCCCACTTTTCTTCTGTTATTTCTAACTGTGGTATTCTGGGGACTCTGTAGTCCTTCTTTTGGCACCTCTTCAGTTTGTTCAGGTAAATATGCTCTGCTCAACACATCTACTGCATGTAGCTCCTCACATGGTTTATATTTCACTTCTAGGTCATATTTTGAAAACTAACAAACACAATTTGTAACCTGGGAAGTGTTCTTCACAATGACTTTCTGAATGTGCTTTTCATGTGTTTAAGTTCAGTCTGTTCTTTTTTGTAAATAATATGTTAATAGAACTTCATATAGCCATATATTACTGCAGATTCTTTCTTTAAATAATCAATTATGTTGTGTGTGTGTATGTAAATGTTTTTTACACAAAGGCAACTCATTTATTTTTTCTGTAAGATCACAGTTATTATACAGTTTTGACTAATGTTCACTTACAGCACAGCTACTTTATTTACATATTTGAATTTCAGTGATGGTGTCTTTCTTATTAGCTTCTCAATCATATCAGAAGTCCTATCTTGTTATTATACCATGATCCCCCATTAATATTCCAAAACGTGCACACTGATTGGCCAACGTGCACGTTGTAAATCAACTTATACTAATGGAAAAAGGTCCGGTCGCCCGGACTTTTTCCATTAGTATAAGTCTTTTTTAAAACACTGTCTCGCTATGTTAAAAGAGTTTAACATAGCGACACAGGTTTAAAAAAAACAACAGAGATCTTGCTTTCTCCGTTGCTTTTTTTTAAACCTGTCTCGCTATGTTAAATGGGTTTAACATAGCGAGACAGCTTTAAAATAAGCAGATCTCCGTTGCTTATTTTAAAGCTGTCTCGCTATGTTAAACCCATTTAACATAACGAAACAGTAAAAAGCAACGGAGATCTTGCTTTCTCCGTTGCTTTTGGCCACAGCTCTGATGTACTGTGTAGGCATGCGCAGTACATCAGAACTGCCGTGGATACCAGCCAGCTGCGGAAGGGCAGCAAAGAGGCATTATACAATGCCATTATTTAAGAAAAGTAATTATTTATTTTCTTAAATAATGTCATAGTATAATAGCAATAACCCACTTCTGGGTGTGGGTAATGCGGGATTTACCCACAGTTGTCTTTGTTTGGTCCCTCGGGCTTCGCCCTTGGGACCAAACCATGCCAACCGTGGGTAAATTCCGCATTACCCACACCCAGGCATGGGTTATTGCTATAATAATACCATCCTGTGGCTACAGGTTGCTTTGGCAGTCCCCTAAAATGCATGGTTATTTCATGCATGTTAGGTACAATCATTGAAAGATATTGCATTATTCCCAGAAACCTTGTTAGTTTCTGTTTTTCTTCTGGCAATGGCATTTGTAGTATTGCTTTTACTTTTTCTATGCCTGGTTTCACTCTTTTTGACATTAGGCCATAACTGATATTCTAAAAAGATGCTCTTATCTTACATTTGCTCATATAATTTAAAATCATTCTGTCTAATTCCATATGTTAGCTGGATCAGTCTTTAGTCATCTCCTTCTTCTGTCTGACCTTTTCAGCGCCTGGCTTCACTCAGTTTTACAGTAGAACATAGCCAATATTCTTTAAAAAAGATACTCTAATCTTGCGTTTGCTTATATAATTTAAAAATTATTCTATTTGGTAACTGAATCAGCCTTGAGTCATGTCTTGCTTAGATCACAAAATATACAAAAATACCATCAAAGCCGTCAGTTAGTTGTACAAAAGCTCTTTGAAGTATTATTGTTGCTGACGATAAACCAAAGCAACCTCAAGAATATCTATCATCATCATACATTAAATGCTCACAAACTGGAGCTTTATTCATATAGCCTTGTCTAACAGAATCTATTGATTACATCCAGTGCAAGAAAGAACTTATCATTTTTTTTTTAATTTGTCTAGCCACCTTTCCAGTTTCTAAAAAAAATATTTGTCTGACACCTGTACCTGTACCTGCACAACCTTCACAACAGACGCATGACCACCTACTCATATAACTATGCCTTTATCACTTTGAGCTCATTAACACCTCCATATCTTAGCAACGAACAGCCCAACATCAAAAGAAGCCTTCACTTTAATGATACCATACTACTAGTGGATGCTCTTCTACCTCTTCAGCCAACACTTACTACTATTTATTTTTCATCTTTCTAATAATAATCAACTCTCCCCATGTTCTTAATTTTTTCTCCTGCTCATTACTCCTCCTCATCTTATTCAACCCCTCTGACTATTTTGGCAGCAGAACACTCTGTTATTCTCAACTCCATATATTATTTGAAAAGGAGTCAATATTTAGAGTGACTATATATTAGCTTATTTGACATAGGCTATTCATTTTTGAAATTGTTTTCCCACTTGCAGTGGCTTCCGTGGCTTCAAACAGCATTAAGAGATTTTCGTCTCCAGCTATACAACTCTGAAACCGATTAGAGTTCTGTTTTTCACCAGTGGGACCATTAATAACATAGGGTAATTCAATGGATGCCATTTGCGTCCCTGCCATGTCTCCTTGGTAGTGTGACAAAACGTAGAATAAGACCAGTAAAATGAAGTAGCACTACCACGGAATAAATGTTACTGCGATGTAAAAAATGAAAATAATAATGTAGAAGGTATGGAACATCCACAGGAACAAACCACAGCTAACAAAAAATCTTTCTGTAGTAAGAAGTCTCTCCACTGTTGTAGTATAAATCTCCTGGTGCAAACACAATTCTGTTAATCACACCATGTAGTCGAATAAAACACTTTTATTAACAAAAATGGGAAGCGCTTTCACCTATAAGGAAATGTAAACAAACATTCAGCCTCTCTTATATAGGCCTCCTCATGTATTATTCATTAATCCAGTAAAAGTACTCATGCTGACATCATTTCCTGGGCTATAAAAATCTATGACTAAATATATAGTTACATGAGACAATACTTCTATAGTAATTCATGTTCTTACAAAATTCTTCCATGTTAAGACAATCCTTAAAACATCTCTTGCTGTTAAGAAGCTGATCATAGCAATATTTAAAAACAATGAAAGCACTTTCAAGAATGATGCATTGTATATAAATACAGACCAAATAAATATGTTGGATAAATAAATGAATAAATAAATAACAGTTCATACATATAAAACTCAAAATAAATCTAATAAATATACATATAGAAAATCTATGTATGAGTAAAAAATGTATATAAAATATATGTGTGTGTATGTGTGTGTGTGTGTGTGTGTGTGTGTGTGTGTGTGTGTGTGTGTGTGTGTGTGTGTAAAAAAGTAACCTTACATTGAAACAAAGGACAGCACTGAATGATTTATGTAATGATGATTCCATTATTATTAGACTAGCGGATAAAGGAGGTCCTATTGTGATCATGGACAGAGACAATTATAGACAAAGTATGGCAACATTATTACAAGAAGAGAGGTTCTATTCTAGAATTAATATAGAGGAAGTGGAAAATAGAGTGTTTAAAATTTATGATGTGTTAGATGATGTGCTGAAGAGTAGATATATCAATTTAGACTTATTTAAATTCTTGAGGGTGAATAATCCCTTATTACCGATTATTCAAGGACTCCCCAAAGTACACAAGTCTCTCAACAATCCCCCTATGAGGCCCATCATAGCAGGGAGAGGTTGGGTAACCCAGCCCTTATCAATTTATATAGAATATTATCTTAGACCAGTGGTGAATGCCAACACTCACATTTTGAAGGATAGTAAACAATTTTTATTAGATCTTTATGATTACATGAGAAACATAATGGATGATACACCATATATTTTAGTTACATTGGATGTGAAAAGTCTTTTCACTGTTATATCCAACGACCAGGGTGTACAGAAAATACACAGATATATGTTGATACACACAACTAATGAAGCACGTTTTATAGATTTATTGACCCTTTTCTTAGAAACCATATCGTATAATAATATTTTTACGTGCAATGAGGAAATATACATACAGAATGATGGCATAGCAATGGGCACTTCTTGTACCAACAGCTACGCCAACATTGTTATGGCCAGTTGGGAAGAGGAGAAACTTTTTCCTCTAGAAAGTTATAAGGCGTATGTAGGGTTTTACAGACGTTTTGTGGGTGACTTGTTTTTAATTTGGAAAGGCGATGAAACACATCTACATGATTTCATGTTAGAGGTAAATGGTCTTACTGAGTACCTGGATTTTACAATGGAACACTCACGACACAGTATATCATTTCTAGATGTACATATTGAGAGACTGGAGAATGGTATACTGAATACAAGGATCCATAGGAAAGCATGCTACAGAAATACATTGTTACACAGGAAGAGCATGCACCCAGGGTATGTTTTTAGGAATGTAGCAAAAGGTCAAGCCATGAGAGCATCTAGGTTAAATCCAGCACAGGAGGGGTATGAACATGAGGACCTGAAGACAAGACTTTTAGATAGGAATTATAAAATGAATGAAATTAATACTGCTCTTAAAGAAGCCAGTTCATTACGGGCAACTAGAGCCTGTCCATGCTTCTCCAGTGCAAGTACTTCAATGGGTGAAGTGCTGAGAGAAGAAATAAGTGATCAGGTGAAAATACCAATGTTTTATACCTTAGACACCAATAATATAAGAGACATTATACAGAAACATTGGGATAGTTTAACCCTAGATGAGGATATCAAAGAGATAGTAGGAGAACGACCAAGTTTCCTTTTTAAAAACAGAAAGAATTTGAAACAGCTCCTGTGCCATCCAAGGATTATGGGGAAGAAGAATACTGATAATTCTTGTCTTACTAGACCTCCTCCACTTCAGTATCTTACTAGACCTCCTCCACTTCAGTGTCTTACTAGACCTCCTCCACTTCAGTGTCTTACTAGACCTCCTCCACTTCAGTGTCTTACTAGATCTTCTCCACTTCAGAAATGATGGCAATGCTAAAAACACTCAATCCAAAGACTTCAGCTTTTATTGTATCATGCACAAGACCTCTTTAAGAGGTTGGAAAATGATCAACTCCACTTAAACATCAAACAGTGAACTCATTCTTTTTAGTGCTGCCTTAATGAGTGAATTGGTAACCCCAAATATACTCCTGAGGAAAGCAGCATGGCCTTCATCGAGCAGCTTGCCAGATTCTCCCACTAAACTGTCTTGGTTGCATGTCTAAACTCTATGTGGTCCCCCAAACCAATTAGTAAAAACCTATGAACTTATGAACTCTGAGGGCTTCTCAAGTGTTACTGACTGAAACAAATGAATGGCAGTTTTTTATTTGAAAGATATAATTGAATTTCAAAAAGCAAATTACATTTCTGTACTCCCAATTACTCTGTGACTCCAAAATGAATAAGCCTCTTCAAATATGGAAAGATGTATATTTATAATGTTTATCATGATGTTTAGAAATGACATAGATACTGTGAATGCTTTACCATCCTCCACAAGTCTTTTCTATGACTGCCAGGTGAAGAAGGACAGTTTACATGAAGTATACCCCACTAGCAATAGCACCATCACTAAAACAGATACTAATATATGTTAGAGGTGAGGTGGAGAAAGAGATAAAAGTAGAAATAGGAATATGGGCATTATGAGGTGGACATTAGAGATGGTTCAAAGAAGTGAAAAAGAGATAAAAAGAAACTGGTAGTAAAGGAGAAAGAATTTTGAGAGCCTTTGAAAGTGGAAGGGAAATATTATGGAAAGGTGACGTGTGCTTCAGTAAAAAAGAAGGCACTAAAGGGGCATGTAAGAGAGAGACTTGAAAGATTAGAAGATGAAATTGGAAAGGACAGGAGTAAGGAGCACAGATGTTCATGAGTAGGATGGTAAACAATCAAAGAAATGTTGAAACCATTGCAGAGTAAAGCAGAAGATACTGAGCTGAAGAAAAGAAGTACTATGTTGTGAGTGAGGGTAGGGAGAGGCAAAATCAAGTGCTCTTGAATATGTAAACACAAACAGGAAGCTTTACAGGGTTGATGCACTTAAGACTATGGACAGGAGAAAGCTCTGTAGTTGTGAAAAGATCAGAGATAAAAATTTTAGATGGTTCATTCTAGAGCTTTATAAAGTAAAGGTCAAAGTAGTGGTAATACAGTTGTGACTGCTGATGTGATAAGATTAGAGGAGCAGGAAAGTGAGATACTGTAAAGAGAAAAAAGAAAAATGTTGGTAGTTGAAAGGTGGTAGGATCCCAATGTGATGGGTTTTCAGTGGGTTAGGCCTGTAACATTCTGTCAAACCACCTTGTGATGCAGCAATGGTGTTTTCTGGTTTTCCACCTCTTATCAAACCCATTTTTGTCAACTAATTGCAGGATGGCTGTAAAATCAGCTGGGGGAGTCAGATTTTTTACCCTTGTTAACATAAGAAGAAACAAGTACTAGAGATATATGAGGGACAACCTGCTGCCACTTGTGTACAACACCAAATGTCACCCACAGAATCAAAGGGCAAAACAAAAGGATTTTAAGCCAAACATTTACCAGCTGATAATTTAATGTATGTAGAAATGTGAGAGTCACTAACAGAAAATGAAAAACTTGTCATAGTTTAGGAATATGATCACTTTTATTGTTATCTTTATGAAGTTACATATAACAACAGATTTAAACTACCATCTCTCTCTCTCTCTTTATATATATATATATATATATATATATATATATATATATATATATATATATATATATATATATATATATATATATATATATCTCAAATGTAAGATTGTTTTTCTGTAATATATAAAGTGGAAAGGGAGTATAACAGATTCTATATTTACATATAACAATAACAGATCTAAACTACCATATATAAAGATCAAATGTAAGATTACAGCTTTATTACTTTTCTATATTATATAAAGTGGAAAGGAAGTAAACAGATTGTATATGTCCCTCTATCAATTCTGAACAATTAACCAGTACGAAGTGCAAAGTGACAGAAAATATATTAATTTTATTCCATTTAATACAACCCTAAAAGCTCTCACCTTTGAAGAGATATACAAAACAAGAACTTAGATCTTATATCCTTACAGAGGACTTTTTTAAAGTTAAAAAATTCTAGGTTGTTTGCGGCCTTTAAAATCTCCTTTTGACCAATCCCCTTGCAGGAATCAACCTCAGCACCTCCTACCCAATTAAGTAACTGAAAAATAAAATTCATCCCCTTAAAGGGGACCAGTCCCTTATAAGTGCACAATTAGTGTGGTAAAGTAAAATAAAGCATATCATATATTTTATGTAAGAATAATCATACAAACAAAACACAATTTATCATAGATACACAAAATTAAACATTCAAATTTAAATTACAGCAGTTCTGCACTTCATGTAAATGACAATAAAATATGATGATTAATAAAAGGAGATACCAGCAGACCTAAAGGTGTTCAATTTAATTTGTCTCTCTAAGTGGATGAAATTTGCGTATGATGCCATTCTGTTCCTTTGGTAATGAAGTCTTCTGGAACTTATTTATTTATATATTTATTTATTGCATTTGTTTACCAGGAAAGTCCACTGGGCCTTGATGAGCCCATTTTCATTGGAGGGTCAGGGAGAAAAGTTCCACATACATTAAATACATACAAGAAAATATCACACACAGTACAGAGTTTATATACAGTTGCAGTGCATGGAAAATAGTTTGAGCACAACAGTGCAGATTATTTACATCCATAGTATGAGCATAGAAGTAGAAATTGTATACATTCATAACACACATCTATATATGTAATATTATTAGCAGTGAAGAGTCTCAGATTAAGGATAAGAATTATTGGAGACTTGTGGTCTAAATAGTTAGGATTTAGTTAGTTATGGAAGAGAGAATGGAGAGGTTATACAAGTATTTAGATGGAGTAAACCAAGGTTATAATGGAAAAAGTCAGGTTTTGGGGTGTGTTAAGGTGCAGGTACAAACCAGAGAGAAGAGAGATGTAGTCTGAGAGGTTTCTTAAAGAAAGCAGGATTGCTAATTGTTTTGATCGATGGAGGAAGATTATCTATAGTTTTGAGACAGTAAGAGAGCACAGCATTTGGCCAGCTGAGAGACTAGCCCCCGGATTCATGAAGCTTGGCGCAAGGCCGGTGTAAAGCCTGTGCCGGCCGTGCGGCGTATAAATGGTGTAGTAGCGCCATATGCATATTAATGAAGGTGCGTCGCTACCACATCCACGTGCATAGGACACGTGCGCGAGTGCATGGGGCATTACTAAGCTGCGCCCAGAGGCGTGTCAATGTCAGCTGGCGATGAGCAACCTAAACTGCTGAATATTATAGCCTGCCTGCAATAGTAATCGCACCTATCAGTGTCCATGGATAATGAAACGTATGCAAAGCATGCAAGACAGTTCCCGGCCACACAAAATGGAGAACCAAACAGAAATGCACGCAACACAATATGAGTTTCCATCCATGGAACAAATGATATTTAAAATCGTGTGTCCATAATGTACTGCACTGTCAGTAGTTATACCCAGTGGAAGTGAAGCGCATCATGTCAGCACGCCCCCAATACACACGTCTAGCCCCATGGGCATGGTCACCAGCAGTCCCACAGTGGTAGTGATAGTACACAGCTGGGCAGTTGTGGCTATATAACAACCATAAAGAAACCTGACAGTCCAAATTGTATACCAAACACACACAAACATATGTATATTAAAATGTGCTATACACATGAACAGGAATGTAACCATCACATACACATAGGATGCCATATGTGGAACCGGGATATCCAAAAGCAGAACCCATGCATGCAAATGCAATACGCAACAACCCCTGTATAGCACATAACCCGCACCCATGTCCGAATGTCCACCAAATCCAGCTACCAGCCTT
The DNA here is from genome assembly GCF_019279795.1 of Protopterus annectens. Lineage (NCBI taxonomy): Eukaryota > Metazoa > Chordata > Ceratodontiformes > Protopteridae > Protopterus > Protopterus annectens. The sequence goes on along the minus strand of NC_056725.1, from coordinate 1,975,585,790 downwards.
GCGCATCCGTACACCTACACATAGCGAGTATTCCCCATATGTAGTAGGAAGTTTCATCCCAGGCAGTGTCAGGAATGCAAATATGTATCCCACGTTTGTAAACATCCCATCACAGGTACGTAAATCCAAATGCCCGCGCGTTAATGTTTCGGCAAAATGTGTGTACATCCCGCGTGGGATAAGTAACCTGTTGAAACCTCAGAGTTGTTTACATGCCACGGTGTCCATTACTGTACACATCTGGACAAAACATGTATGTGTAGTCACGGTACTGTTCAGTTTCTACACAGACATGCAAAACATACTATGCAGGATGGAACAGCTGTCCACCATGCAGGTCACCCCACTAGGGTTGCCACCTGTTCAGATGGCCAAGGTGGGACATCCCTTGTAGAAATGTGAGAATTTGCAGGATAAAACATACCCCCGGCCAGTGCAAAGGACAAAATCACATGTGTATGCCAAGATAAAAGCTTATTCCATAGCACTTGAATAGCTTGTGCTATCCCAAATAATAGTTATGTGTACCAGATACAAAATACCTGTATCATGCAACTAGTAAAGAAAATAAGAAATATATTATTGTCTTAAAATCACAGGACATTTGCCATGACTTAGGTGTCATCGCAGGACACAACTGTCCAAAGTGGGACCTCCCCTCGCAAAGAGGAACAAGAGGTAACCCTACTCCCCACTGAATTATCGACAGTATATATTCAACTCAATCACATACCGACACCACCTCCCAACCTATTACAGCAACAAAACTTGGACAAAGCCTAAAAGGATGGGTGGACAAATAGGGACAGATGTAATTACTGCTCTCACAAACTTCGAAAGTTCACTGAATAATAGTATGTACATAAGCATGAAATGTTGTGAAGGATGTGGGGTAGTCTCCAGTATTACAGAGGTCCGTACATTTATACTGTAACAAACCGTCACATATGTTGACTGTACTACTGCATACCTGTAGTTAATTCATAGTTAAGTCATGTGCAAAATAATAACCATCGTAAGAATGAATACAGGAAATAGTGAAATGTGAATGGGAACACCACTCACCGTGGATTATGTATTGTAACCACCCCACCCATATTATGTATTGCCAACATCATAAGCTGCTGACAGGTGCCCAAACACCTGTGTCTGTAAACACAGATAAAATGTTTAAAATGGACAAACCCTGTCCATGTGCTTTGTCTGACATTTGAACATGGTCAGGGCAGTTCCGTTCACCAGGCAGACAAGCCTAAACCCAGATCACCACATGAACACCCTGACAATTAAAGACTTCTATGTGTCAGGACTATAAGCCTTGGGGTTCTGAATATCCCTGCAGTGATTAAATATGCAGTTTGGGTCCAGAGCAGTAGGGAATAGGGAATGTGTAACATGTAGTACCGCATTTTTCCCAGCAGGAGAATGGATGCCTGTGTCGTAAGTGTAGAGTATGTTAATGTAGCTATGTACTATGAGTATGCATATAAATGAGTCAGAACACCAAACGTATAGTGGTTACAGCATCCGGCCAACGTGAATGCAGTCACGGTTCAACTACGACTACAGCACATATAATGTTAAAGTGTAATGAATGCGTCTGTGCTGTACAGACATTTAAATATGTAAAGGTGAACGTGTGTTTCGCATATGTCCATTAACCGGGTTAGAGATATTTTACTGGTACTGTCACAAGTAATAAAGCCCACGTAAGCACAAAGACTTAGTAAACATATGTAACCCACAATAAGGATATGCATGTGTGCCTGCGCGTAACCCACAATAAGGAAATGCAAGTGCGCCTGTGCGTGTGTAATCCGCTCACAGCATAGCAAATGAATGCTGGTTTCTACACGTAATGTCTATATATGGATATATACATTTGTGTATAGATATATATATATCCACAGACTTAAACTAAATAAATATATGAAATAAAGAATGTACGGATATATATATATATATATATATATATATATATATATATATATATATATAGATATATATATATATAAACATATATATATACATACATACATATATATATATATATATATATATATATATATATATATATATATATACATACATACACTCAAACACATACAACATCAATTGATATATACCTAACAAACATATAAACAAATATCCTCGTAGATATAACACATGTACATAAATAGATTACACCATAGCTAGTATGGATACACATAACAGACATGCAATTAAGGTAAATACACTGCTGCTCTCAAAACTACTGCCCGGAAAGTATCAGTGTGCCAGATCTTTAAGTCCTACTCTTTAAACATGGATATAGGTGTCCTTTGCAGGACTCCAAAAATAGTGAATCTATAAATGCACAGCCCTGTAATGATTGCTGCAAAGAAGTGTCATCCATAACTACAATATAGCTGTACATGCAACAGTAGCTTGTGCAAGTGTAATAACACATGGGTTGACAGAATGTAAGACATATGTACCGACATGCGGAGAGTGGATAGTACTTAGAAGTGTCGTCATAATTTATTATCGCTCACATTAAATATGTGTTATGACTACTGTGGAGGGGTGTCAGGTCTGGGAATCATGGGTATGCAATAATGGGCCTAGGTGCCTAGGTGTTGGTTGGCACAGATTTATGAGGTCCGCCCCATGGGAGTGATTAATATACCTATGTGGGTATAGCAGACGCCTCTAACTTCCTAAAATGAAGAACCCATCTACGGATATTGTGTACTT